>NW_024108868.1:437500-637500 GCF_013358895.1 Oreochromis aureus
CTTTGTGCTGACAATCAAGCCAAACACCAACATCATCAAATATACAGTGGAAACCAGATATTTACATACTCTTCAGATAAAAACAAAAACACTTTTTTAATTGTAACATCAAATCAGATTAAATGTTTATTTTTTTAGATTGATAAATATAAAAAAACATATTTGTTAACTTTAAGAGTAAAGAGAGAAACTATCTGTATTTCTTAATTGAAATGGCACCAAATTGTATTCAAAATTGAGCCACACTTATGGAGCTCCACAATTCTTTTCCTGGTGTTTTGGTTGATATCTCTTGATTTTCCCATGTCAAAGAAACAGGCTCTGTGTGTTGGGGGTGTCTTATATGCATCCACAGGTGTGCCACCAATTTACTCACATGGACTCTACTAACCTATCAGAAGCTTCTTAAGCTCAGAATGGAATCGTCTGGAGTTTTCTTATTAATTAACAATAAACTTAGTGTATATGTACTCCTAAATTTGATGAAAGTGATTAAAATAGACAGCTCCCTCTTTTTATTCTGACATTTAACTAATTCAAAAGATATTTCAACATTTATTTATCTAAAACAAAACAAGTTTACTCGAAATTGATGTTTAACAGTAAAAAAAAAAAAAGTTTTTTATGTTTTCTCCCTAAAGTGTATGTAAATATCTGGTTTCAACTGTGAATATACTGCTGTGTATTGAAATTCCTCTTGTTTTGCATAGAAATATACTGAACAACATACAAAGCATAATATATAAAATAACATCTACCTGAGTTTTTTCTTTGAAAGAAGCTCCTTATGTCCATTGTTGTGTTCATCAGTACACAATTGAAACCGATTTAGAGTGCTTTGTTTAGCCCTGGAGGGTAACAACTGAAAATATGAAATGTAAGCTAAGACTCTCTAAAAAACAGCATTGTTGTTCGGCTTTTCATTTCGCCATTGATTCACTCGAAGAGCAAGTAACGTAATATGGGTCAAGTGATCAGTTTGATATGAATCTTTTGTGATACACCGTCATATTTACGTTATTTGTACAGTATGAATGATTTGCTTTGGTACCTGGTCAAACTTAAGCTCTCCTCTGTCTGCAGCAAACTCGCAGGCAGCAGCTTCTCCCCCCTCGCTCACATGGGTGCTGTGCTCAGTCGCCTAGTGCCTGAGCTCGGACCATACCAAAATTAGGGGGAATTTACGACGGTGCGCTCTGTGCTTCGTGTGTTGTTTTTGTTTTATACAGTTGTCAGTCAGGCATCTAACTAACAAATTACACTCCAAAAGACCCCATGCTTCTGAAAAAATGACCCGGGCTTAAGCCCAGTAAGCCACCCCCCGCTCCCCTGATGGTTGACTCCAAATCTCCCGAACACTATGTCGATTTCAGAACGCAAGACCGAGACCAAGACCGAGACCAAAGTCAGTCGAGACCAAGACAAGACCAAGACCACGTAAAAGTCTCGAGACCGGTCCAACTCTGAGGATGTCCAACGCCATCCCAGTCTGGACAGTCAAAGGTGACTTTAACGCCGACTGTTCTGACAGTCCTGTTTATTGCATTCCCTGGTCAGATTATCAAATCTCTGCACACTAGTATAAACCTCATCAACATGGTCAACATTATATTGAGTGTTATTTCACAGTATTATAGATTCCAACGCTCCATCCTTATGTGGTTTGCCAAATTATGTTTATCCAGAACTCCTTTCTGTCGCTAAGTTTTGGAAAATTCTATGCTTGTTGTCAAATTTTTAAGAATTTTGACCATAAGTGAAATTTATGGTTTTATCACCCCCATGGGGGCTTACCTTTTCCACTTTTGGTGATATTCCTCCCTCGAATATTCGTAATTGCCCTCCTTTGGTGGCGAAAAACTGTTGGTGTGGTCAAGTATGTGCTCTAGAAAACAAAAGCTCAGGACAGAACAGTTATCAGTCATGTGCTGCATACAAAATTTGCATGTGTTTGATTTCATATTGATCCTCTGAGTGTAATGGTACATTTTAATTTGAATTTATCAAAACTAAACACAATAGGTTTTTTCTTTCTTTACTTTTCTCTTATTCTTTTGCAGTACCACATCCTAGCACATGTCCCTGTCGGTTCTATTCTACTTTAAATAATTTACTATTTTAAGGGGAAGAAACCTCAGTCACGTGGACCAGTGTCTGTTATTACATAACTCTATTTTGAACATAAAAATCTACCTTTCCCGTTTTATTCACAAATATTGTTTTGATTTTGGCTATTTTCCTCTATAAAATTTAATTGACTTTTTACAGTGGCCTGCTATGGTAAATAGTAACATATTCCAGTCATGAGTGATATCGAAAGTTTTCTCCACTGTAGCATTTGACATTCCCAACAATCTAATGTAATACCTTAATCAAAACACAGCTAATAAAACACAATTTTCGTAATGCAAACATCAATAACTCAAAATTAGCAACCAAAGGGTTCAGCCTGCAGTTCCACACTCCCATGTGAAGCTACAGTCTCCCCCTCTAGTCTCTGTTATCCTCCTGCAAAAACAAAACAAAACAAAGCATCCACCTGTCTGTTACAGGCTGGGTGAATTGTTGCTCAACCTTTACTACTCCTAAGGTCGGTGCAGTTTTTGTCTCAGTATCAAGTCAGTCAAAACAGTCAGTCCATCACAGTCCAGTCACACGCATTCATTCACACACATTCATACCAGATATTGCTGATAATGGAGTCTCACACGCAACCTATTCGAGTATCCATCACCAGCAAGATGACGTCATCATTTTAAAAAGGAAAACAATTCCTTGTTTTTTTTTTGTTGTTCTGGATTGACTCGCTGCAATCCTTTTAGACTCAGGACTATCTCATGTGATCAGTGTCCCATATAAGTGAATTTCTCCCAAGCCCATTATAATCATGGAGAAGCACACTTTGCGACTGTTACCAGTACAGGGCTCTAAAGTGCGACCAATTTGGTTGCAAATGCGACCAAATTTTTCAGTGGTGCACCAAAAAAAAGTATTTGGTCGCAGACAAGTATCACATGTGGAGTTCCCCAAGGTTCCATCTTGGGACCCCTTCTGTTCAATATTTACATGCTCCCACTGGCACAGATTATAAAGAACAACAAAATAAACTATCATAGCTATGCAGATGACACACAAATATATATCGCAATGTCACCAGGAGACCGAGGCCCTGTACAGGCTCTTGGTAAATGCACTGAGGAAATTAATGACTGGTTGTGCCACAATTTTCTCCAGCTAAACAAAAACAAAACTGAGGTAATAGTCTTTGGTGCCAAAGAAAAACGATTACAGGTCACCAGAGAACTTCAATCTATACACCTAAAAACCATAAACCAGGCGAGAAATTTGGGTGTAGTGATGGATGCAGACCTAAACTTAGAAAAACACATTAAGACAATAACAAAGTCAGCTTACTATCACCTCAAGAATATTTCAAGGATAAAAGATCTGATGTCTCAACAGGACCTGGAAAAACTAGTCCATGCATTCATCTTTAGTAGGCTTGATTACTGTAACAGCATCTTTACAGGTCTACCTAAAAAATCAGTCCGACAACTACAGCTCATTCAGAACTTGTCACGGTCCTGGGTCGGTTCGACCCAGCATTTTGGGTTTCTTATGCTTTGGTTTGTTTTTCCTTTATGGATCATTTCTTATCCTCTGGTGATGCTGTTTTGATTGTAATTGTGTTCTGTTCCTTTGCCGATGAGTATTTCTGGTTTGGGTTTTGTTAGCTTGCCCTCATGTTTAGTTTAGGTGGCCTGTGTTTGGTCTTCTGTTTGTCCGTGATGTTATTGTGCTTGCTTATGAGTCTGCGTCTGTGTCTCTGTCTGTCGTGTGCTTCCTGTTTTATTCTGAAGGTCCCCGTCTCATGTGAGTGTGTTCAGTTTACGTTTCCCCTGTCTCGTCAGCTCTGATTTCTCCCAGGTGTGTTCCCCTCCTGTCTCTCATCCCTTGATTACTGCCATGTGTATATAAGCCCTGTGTTTCCTTTGTTCTCTGTCGCGTCGTTAACGTCTCTTCAACCCTCATGTTAACTGTGTGTTCTGTCTGCCAGCCTGCTTAGTTTATTTTCTATTTTCTCAGTTTAGGTTAGTTCTGTTCTGTTGCTATCCAGCAATAAAGCTGTGTGTTTTTGAGTCCACGTCTGCCCCCGAGTCCTGCATTTTGGGTCCTTTCTCCGTGCCTGCCTGCACACAGCCATGACAGAACTCTGCTGCTCGAGTCCTCACTAAGACCAAAAAAGTGGACCACATCAGTCCAGCTCTGAGGTCTTTACACTGGCTGCCTGTCCGTCAGAGGATAGACTTTAAAGTTCTGATGCTGGTCTATAAAGCTCTGAATGGTTTAGGACTAAAATACATCAGTGACCTCCTGACCCAGTATGAACCTTCCAGATCTCTCAGGTCATCTGGATCCGGTCTTTTATCAGTTCCCAGAGTCAGAACCAGACACGGAGAAGCTGCATTCAGCTTTTATGCTCCTTATATCTGGAACAAACTCCCAGAGAGCCTCAGATCAGCTGAAGCACTCAGTTTATTTAAATCCAGGTTGAAGACTCACCTATTCTCAGCTGCATTTGAATAAAACACCAAATCCACACTTTTAAGCTTAAATTTCAAAATTTACATTTTAACTACTGATTTTATCTACTGTCCTGATTTTATCTACTGTTTTGATTTTATCTACTGTTTTGATTTTATCTACTGATTTGATTTTATCTACTGTTTTGATTTTTGATTTTATATACTGTTTGTTTGTTTGCTTGCTCGTCTTAATCAATTTTAAATCATGTTTTTTATCTGTTGTTTTCAATGTTTCTGTAAAGCACCTTGAATCACCCTGTTGTTGAATTGTGCTATATAAATAAACTTGCCTTGCCTTACCAGTGCGACCAACTGTTCGGGTAACAAAAAAAAAAAAATCTGCAACCTTCCGTGTGGTCAACAACAGACACACATTATGCCCCTATCGTGGACTAAACCAATCAGAGATAGTCAGGGGCGGGACCTCTCTGATTGGCCGTGGTCCAGTTGAAAGTGCAGTTGGAAGAGGGAGGTGAGTAGCTTGAATAAAGCGATATCGATTCATTAAATCCTGAATTGACTTTTAAATATAACTGCGTTTTGCCAGAAACGCCAGATTCTCAGATTAAAGCTCACAAAACTATTTCAACAACCACCAAACAACAAATGAGAGCAGGTACACGGATTCCACACAAAGACGTAAACACAGAGCAGACCCGACGCATCACAATCAGCTTTGTCTTTCTCGGCTTTCTCACCCAACGGCCTGTACACGGACACGCTGTCCGAGCTCAGCGATTCTGATGCGTCGGGTCCGCTCTGTGTTTACGTCTTTTTGCGCTGATTTTGAGCTGCAGGTTTTGTCTCTCTCCAACCAAAATTCGCCAAGCCAGCAGCAAAAGAAGCAACAAACTACGCTTCACATTTGATCAATGTCCTCATGAATTCGCTCTGAGTTTTGCTTCCACCACGATAAAAATCACACTTCATGCACAGCTCTCTCTCTCTCTCTCTCTGTACTTCAAGAACAGTTTCCCGTCTCAAATCTCTGTTTTCTGCATTATTCATTCACTTATTACTCACCAGTCTACCATTGTTTACAGCGCTGTCTTTTTCTTTTTTCACTTAAATGACCTCGGACAAGAAAGCCTAATTTCTGCTGTTCAATACTGAAGAAATGTAAACTTTTTAAAATTGTGCAAAATTACAGAATATTGCAGAATATTTTTAAGGTTATCTGCTATAAAAAGCCAGACCAGGAAAATCTCCTTCATGTTTTTCTGTGTTTTATTCTCAGTTACTTTGACACAAAGGCATCTGCTGTGATGTTCACAATTCTGATGAAGTCTCATGTGTATCAGTACTGATAAATGATCAGAATTATAATATTTCTGACTGTCTGAGGCTAAATTGAATCGAATCAGGACTTTGAGAACCGGAATCGAATGGATTATAGAAATCAGTGATGATACCCAGCCCTAGTGAGCAGCCTAGGCCCGACAGAAGTGGATGTAGCTGTGGGTAATAAGAAAAGATGAAAAGAACTATTGATAACTTTTTTGTTAAGTTAAGGACTGATCCGTCTGAAATTCATAGCCACTGCTCTGACACAGTGCCATCAATCTTTCAACACTGAAAAAGCACAGTGTATCCAGAAAACACATTATATGCTGCAATAAATGCACTGCCCAAGTGTCCCCTCTCCCCACTGCCTTTTAGCAGCATGCAACAGCAAACAGGTCGTCAGGCCAAGATGATGATTAAGTTTAACATTTTCTACAATATTGACAAAGCACTTTAAGCACAAGTTTGTTAGTTAATAATTTAGAAATTAATATTGTCTGTATGAACTGCAACTTCCCCCCCAAAGAAAGTGCACATGTAAAACTGCGGTGTTAAGCGATGCGGTTGAAAAATTTGAGTGCGCCTAACTTTTGTGCTGGTACGCCTAAATTTTTAAAGTTAGGCGCACCGGTCCGCCCATGTCAAAAAGTTAGTCTAGAGCCCTGTCAGTAAGAATATTTCATAGCACTTTAAATTTCAATCTTTCAGGCCTGGTTTAAAGAGCTGATTGTTAAATCATGAACTCACAAAATATCACCACCGGTGGATCACACCTCTCAGGTGTCTGTTTAGTGCAAATCTTGTGTAGTTAGTGTGTAGTGTAGTCAATAGTTTTGTTGTGTTTGTCAGAACAATGAGGTGACTGCTGAATGTTACAGGTGTTACAGGAGTGTTGTCAGGCCTGCAGGTATCAGGCTGTTGTTCTCCTTTATCTCATAGTAGACAGAAATAATTTTTTGGAGTGGCACAAATAATTTGTGTGGCATCAAATTTGATGCAGAACACCCGATTGTTCTGTGTTACGACTCGTCTAGGGCCAGGCAATAACATGAGTGAGGCACTCGGTAGCAAAATCAATGATGAGCAATCATAAAATTAATAAACTTTATTTAACCAGGTAATAAAAGAAAAAGTATTTAACGTACTAATAGGAAATAAAACTGCTAATGAAAATTCTCTACAATCCTGTTGTCAGTGTTGATCTTTAACAGCAGGGGGCGTAGCTTTGCCATCTTACAGCAGAAGCAGTGAGAGAGCTCAGAGTGCAGCAGGAAAATACAGGAAGTACAACAAAAGATGTATTGATGCGTGCTCAGTCATCAAGGTAAGTAAATCCCCAAAGTTTGATTCTGTTCATCCGGACGTAGCGTTTTTAGTGGGAGAAATGTTTCCACGTGGAACTGAACTCGCTTAGTCAACTTTCTTCTAATTTTTTTAGTAGTCTTCCTGCGACAGACTGTCGACCTGTCCAGGGTGTACCCCGCCTCTCGCCCTATGACAGCTGGGATAGGCTCCAGCACCCCCCGCGACCCTGAAAAGGATAAGCGGAAGCGAATTGTGAGGAATTGAGGTGTTATTTTTCTGCCATTTTTATTATTTCATTTTACTATTTCTAGTTTCATTATTTTGCTATTGCTATTGCATCATAATCATATAACAAGCATCTGCATTGACGCATTTATTAAGAGTGATATTGCATTTAGATGTTTAAACATATTGGCACCCAATTAAGTTTTTATTACAGGTGCAGTTATAACCACTTTAAACTGTTGAGTTGAATTTATAATCTTAAATGTTTATATGCAGACGGCATGGTGAAAGAAAAGGCCCCACGCAGAGTAACTCTGTGCCAAAATAAGACAGGAAGTTACATGTTTTTTGAAGTTACATGCTTTGCAGGAAGTGAAACCAAAACCAGAGTCTGAGTGAAAGTTATTCTGAGGAGCTAGTCGGCAGGTGAAATGGGGTGCAATTGTGGTTAGCACATAGACATACACGTAACCACACACACACACACACTTAGTTAGAGGGATCATTTATAGGGGAAAGTTTAAATTGTTTTGCTTGGGGTTGCTTTTAGACTATATCTGGAGGAGCGAACATATTGGCAACTTTTGAAACTGTTGGAACTTCTGTTATGAAAACGATTATAATCATTTATACATAATTGCATTTTGTGCTTATTAAAGAGCTGTCGCTCCTTGGTCAAGTGAGGGTCAAAAACTTTTGGTTGGCGTTATGACCAGCCAATCTACTGTGAGTTTGACTGGAGCTGTGGAAGGATCGCAACACACGCTTACAAGACATGTATATCAGGTTATTTTTATGATCTTTTATTTGTTTACATTCTTTGATTAAGTTTTAAGTAGTACCATTTATGTAAGACATTTATTCAATATATTACACATCAGTTTCAGTTGTGTATGTGCTGGCCTTTGTCTGGGGAGAAGGTGAGAGGTGAGACAAAGTGCACCTGTGGTGATGACATAACCACATACATACATACACATAGTAGTAGGCTCATTTTGTGGTAAAGAGTTCAGATTTAATTCTGCTATAACTGTAAGAGTGCCGGCGTACGCGACCGAGCTGTTTTAGGAAACCGATCGGCTGATTCCAGCGATAGCGACAGCGGTGTGGGGAAAACATCTGCATGGAGGCGAAGAGACGATGTTCTTTAATTGTGTCTGGAGTTGTCAAACAGAACATTTGTGGTTTTGTGATGACGCAATGAGGGGGCGCCACTAAATATACTCTGATGCATATAAAACTGTAGTTTGATGTTCGGAGGACGAGATTGTGGGGCTCTCTGCTTACAGAGTCAGCTCATTCTCCCACGCGTGTCTTTTCATTAAAAATCATCGTCTTTACCTTTTGGACCAGTGTGGTTACTTGCATTCCGCCTGTGTTTTCTTCCCAATATTTTTGAACCCAACAGAATGGATGGATGGAGTCTTCAGGAATACTTCTCCAGGCTTCTTGATGAATGATTCAAAGCTCAAACCACTTTTTATACTTCCTTTTTGCCTATCGATTCTGCTTATTTGTTTGATACAATCAGCTGATTTCAGTTTGTGTATAATAGGTGGAAATAAAGGCACAGTCTACAGTGTGGATATGAATATTTTATTTATATTTTATTACACAAAAGTTTTAAAGTGGAAACTGCACCCAGGAGAGAAACAACTGCATTGTGCTGCTAACACAACTTTGACTCTTTGGAAGATTCAGCACAGACAGCATACTAATGCTAAGCTACCCAATAACCCAGAGATAAATCTCAGTGAATGCTGACCCGAGCCAAGCAGGCGGACCCTGAAGTTCATGAGGTAGGAAAAGCAGTCATGAGCAGTCATAAAGTTAATAAACCTTCTTTAACCAGGTAATAAAAGAAAGAGTATTTATTGTGCTAATAGGAAATAAAACTGCACGAGAATGAAGATTTTTATACAGTCCTGTTGTCAGTGTTGATCTTGAACAGCAGGGGGTGTAGCTTTGCCATTTTATAGCAGTAGCAATGTGAGAGCTCAGAGTGCAGCAGGAAAATACAGGAAGTACAACAAAAGATGTTGTTCAGTGGGCTCATGATGTGAGAAATTTCACTGATCCTGTGTCACAATTACTGAGTGCAATACAGCCACATGTTGGATCAGCTGTGTCTGAAATGAGACAGAAATCAGTATATTTTCCTGGATTCTTTCCTTTGCAGATGGTTGTGGAATAAAAACACCACATATGTACCACAGGATTTGTGAGCCACAAGGACGGAGTCAAACACAGGGCTGATATAATCTGTCAGGAGGTTTAATAGGTCCCTCTGACCTCCTCCAGCCTGAAGTGATCATATCCCAACAAAGTAAAGGGTGGTCAAAGAGTATTTTTGTGTTATTGATGGTGAGAGGTGGTTTGAAATTTTCATATATCTGTGTAGATTTTTTCACCATCAGAAAGTCATAGATAAAAATTTGTCCCCCAAATTTTAAGAATTAATAAAAGTTGATTTGAGGTTTTATTTTGTAGAATACAAAATAAATAAAACAATAAAACTGATTTTTAATTTCCTGCAGTTGACTTTGATGAAAATGAAAGTAATGTAACCAAATTCAGGCCGAGCATTTAGTCTGTTTTTGTCAAACGTTACACAATCACAACATCTCAGGTTTATTAACCTTTCATACTGTTATCTCTCTCACTGACTTCCTGTGTCTGCTGTCAGCTCTTTTCTCACACTTTATGTATTTTAAGTTGTCAGCTGCATGATTGTGAGACAGCTTCATGTTCATTATTACAGTACTGTGCAAACATCTTAAGTCAATTCTTTTCTTTATACAAACACAGTATATGAGGAAAAAACAGTTTGTACAATTCTAATGTGCATGAAAGTTGATATTTGGTGATCAACTTTATTGATCAGCAAAGCCTGAACTCTCTTAGCCAGCATTCTTCTGATTTCTTCAGTAGTTTCCAGGAAAACTCCTCCAGGCGTGATGATGATTCAAAGCATAAACAACACTTTTTACTGTCTTTTGGTTTTTTCTCTGCCAATATATGGTGCTATAATTGCAGGAATTTTTTTGTAAGCGGCAGATAATTTGAAAGACTTTCAAAAATATCACCAAACATAAAAACATGTTTATGTGCAGATTGACACACATTCTGTCTGTTAGCCAAAGATACAGTTTAGTGAGAAGTAAAAAACTTAATGTGTGAAAACTTCAATGGCAGAGATGGAGGAAGATGTAAGAAAGTGAGGACTGGAGAGGATGAAGCATTATTTTCAAATTTAATTCACAGTCATGCTATTAAGAGTTTATACTGGACAGTAAAGGCAGGTTAAATAGAGTCGCTGCAGTAATGTGTCAGACATTTAAAACAAACATAATTAAACAAGATTTATACTATTTAAATCTAAATTCCAACAAAAATTTAGACTTGTCTGTTTGTTTCTATGTTTCTATTCTATTTCTTGGACTGCTTCCTCCTCGGCCTCCACTTCTTCATCTCTGGAAACATCCGTCTCATCGTTCTCCTTTTTGTCTGATTTCTGCTTTTTGATGACCTGGAGAGACGGGACACAATCCATGTTACTGTTCCTACACTTCTCAGCTACTACTCTGTTTCATACATGCTTTTATTCACTCTGATGTACCTTATAGTAGAAATGAAGGGCAATGTTCTCCAAAAGCAGAATCAGTGGCAGGAAAACACATCTCAGGATTGGAATGATTGAATCTGTGGAAAGAGATCAGTCATCATGAAACAAACATTGCTGGTTTTAAAAAACTTAAAACAAATTATGTGAAAAACCTCATAAATCATCCATGTTAACATGAACAGATTATGAAACAATGGGCTGCCAGTGAATTGCGTGTAGAAGTCACCCCACCCACCCACAACCTTACTACATCACACTTAGACACTCCATATACGCAGCGTTTAAGAGGCGTGACTCCATCTGACCAATATGGTGGCCACATTGCTTCAGACTGAACAGCAGCCACTAAAGAACTACCTACAGATAAGTTTGGAAATCTTTAGACAGTCAAACAATATTTTGTTATTTCAGCAGTTTAGTCACAGTTATAAGATCTAAATGGTCTTAAAGTCAGTTTCTGCTTGATTTTGAAAGATTCAACAAAAGTATTCATTGTGCTGTGAAGGAATTAACATTTTATATCAAGAATTTTCAGGGACTTAACAGGTGTGGGTGTTACAGCCCGTGGCCATAAGAAGTCTGTGTTAGCTGTTCCTGTGTGTTTATGTACTTTGATTTAAGAACCTTTGCAGGATATTTTCTCTGAGGAAGAGCAATGGGCTGCTGATTGGTTCATGGATCATGTGACTGGGTTTAAAGCCGCTCCAACAGCTGCCGAGAGAGGAGAGAGAGAGAGAAGCGAGCAAGTGTGAGAGTGATCAGATTGACAGCGGACTCAGACCCAGCCCTGGGTTCCAAACTTTTCATGTTCTCTGTGTATGTGTGAGCGTGCCCTCTTTGAGAGCCGCCAGATTTGTGTAAATAGGTTCAGTGCTTATGTCTGCATAGGCTGAAGCCGAAGGGGTGAGCCGCCTTTTGTTTCCCAACCTTTTTCTCCTGTTTCTGAGCTACGAAGCTAGGGGTAGCGATTGTCATTCATTATTTGTGCAGGTGATTATGAAGCAAAATTGGAGTTTAATCTATTATAACAACATGGCTTTGATAATGAAAGATGTACCTAAACAGATGACACCAGCATCACAATAATGTCCACAGTAGTTTCTCCCAAATCCTCTGTGCTGACTCAGTAATTTGAATGTAATGAAGAAACAAATAACAACATCTAAATACTTTCAACTACATCAACTGAGCATCCAAATGTAAGACATTAAGACAGAACAAACCCCAAAAAGAGAGCCTTTGTTGGCTGTTGTAAAAATCTGAGCACATCTCCCCTGATGGATAAGTTCTGTACCGAAACATTTTTTATCATGCCTTGTTGATATCAGCCTCCCTTTATGATAATGTCAGTCAGTTATGGCATCTCAAAGATGCTGTAACAGATCTCTTCAGGCCTTTTCATATGATATATTGATGTGGTTGTTGGACATTTTCTTGTTCAAGGTCAACTTTGACCTTGGACTCGAACAGTGAAGGTCAAGATCAAGTGCTTAGCTAACCTAAATACTCATGATCCCAAATGCCTAGTGTATTGGTGTGAGGTTTGAAGACATACAAAAATTGTAGGTAATATTAAGTTTTTACTGATTTTCACTCTTGGGAAGCATTCATGTAACAAAGTGTTTTGCAGGTTACCTCTGTGGTGGCCATCTTGTTTTCCCAGTAAAGAGGAGGCCTGCCTCAATTGCAGCTCTTTTATAGGCCAGTCTGAATTGAGAAGGCGTGGTCTTTAGAGTATTTAAAGGGAGCAGGAAATGGATTGGGGGCCATTTTGAGAAGTTGCTGTCTGTATGTGCATGATATTGGCAAGAGACAATAAAGCAATTACTTCAGTTAAGACAGAGTGAAGTCTGATGTTTCCCCTCACTGCGCCTCTCTGCGTAACATTCACATTAGGTGTGACCTGATTTTTATAAAAATTAAATCAGCTTGAGCTGTCATTGGTATCTACCATCACATCACATCTTGTAAACTGTGGACGCTGACTGTGTAAATGACCTCATTAATATTTTGTAAAGTAGTTTGTTAACTTATGAGTGGCTATTATATTGTTGGAGCGGA
Source organism: Oreochromis aureus (assembly GCF_013358895.1). Taxonomy (NCBI): domain Eukaryota; kingdom Metazoa; phylum Chordata; class Actinopteri; order Cichliformes; family Cichlidae; genus Oreochromis; species Oreochromis aureus. Next base: position 450,587 of record NW_024108868.1, read on the forward strand.
TGATTTTATTTTGAAAGTCACAGAGCGACAAGATGCCGTAAATTAAGTGGCATAAATTATATAGCAGAAGCGCGAGTTTTAATGCACAGAGAGAAGGTGTGCTCAATAGTTAATGGACGAGAATATGAGAAAACAGCTATTAAGGTGCAATCCTGAGTTGTAAGCAGTTCCTTAGCACCTGGTTGATGAGGGAACAAGGTTTGTAACAAAGTTTGTCCTGTGGATATGTACTTTGTTGTTTTACGGAGCATATAGCTGCTGACCGCTACTAAGCATAAAGGCTAAGTTTTCACCCACTAGAGGGTGCTAACATATGTCGTCAGGTTTAGGCAGCGATGCAACAATTTCACTGTTATATGCAAATTTGTTTCACTGTTATATGCTATGTAGGTTAAAGATAATTACTTTGTGATTAATGAATAACTCAAAAGGTTAAAGGAAACACACTGTTTGATTTACTAATAGTCTTTTATTCTGTATGTTGTAGCTCTTACGGTGTGTTCACATACACGGCTGTTTAATAAAAGGATTGTGAACCATCAGTTTGAGAGACCATCTTTTCAACCGGGGATGCTACAGACTGCTAACAAATAGAGAAACAATTACAAACTCCTTCCCTTTGGGGGAGAATAAAGTATGAATACACAGACAGTGATAGGGAATGAGATGCAGGCTTCTATAGAGGAAAATAAACAAATATTAACACAAAAGAGGAAAAGAACCGGAAGTGAAGCTAAAAAGCAACACTGTATACATTATAATAATTAACATACATATTTCTGTCCTGATTATAGCTGCATGGACCATTTTGTTACTGAATACTGTGTATGAGATGAAAAGCATCTCACCTAAACAGACGAAACCAGCATCCTCATCATGTCTACAGTCGTGTGAACCAAATCCTCCATGTCGACACTCAGTTAGAGAACTTTCACTTCCTGAACAGGCCACATCATCAAGCCAGATTTGTCCTCTTCCTTCACCAAAATGAGCGGACTTAGTGGCATTCAGAGTAGTGATGCGCGAATCATGAACGAATCGTTCAATACTCGAGAATCACTTTACTGACTCGTGAATCATGATTCACAAGCGCAACTGACTCACTGACTCATCCCTGTTGCTGTTAGCAAACTAATTTCATTAGTAGAAATATATCTAGCTTATAATTCAAATTGTGAAGAAAAACACAACATCCAGTATCTTAACAAAACATTTCTGCTCTGAACTGGAAGAAAAACCCTGAGTAGAAGCTCACATCAAGACAATAGCTCCTCGGTTCACAGTAGCATCGCTCTGCTAACATGCTAACAGCACATTTGAGCTACTCACCCCTCCTTTCCTGCGCTGAATCGTAGGGGAAACAAATCACTCATGACTCACTAACCCCTCCCTCCTGTGCTGAATCATAGAGCTAGCGAATCACTCATGACTCGCTCACCCCTTCCCTCCTGTGCTGAATCATAGAGCTAGCGAATCACTCATGACTCGCTCACCCCCTCCCTCCTGTGCTGAATCATAGAGCGAGCGAATCACTCATGACTCGCTAACCCCTCCCTCCTGTGCTGAATCATAGAGCGAGCGAATCACTCATGACTCGCTCACCCCTCCCTCCTGTGCTGAATCATAGAGCGAACGAATCACTCACTCACTCACCCCTCCCTCCTGGCTCGCAGCTACTTCTTCTTCTTCTTGGTTGGCAACCAATGTTACAGGCACTACCGCCCCCCTGGCTCACAGCTCAGTGGACATTTAGATGAGAAAATATATATTTGACACATGTAAGGAAAATACTAATAAAATAAAAATAAACAAAAGAAATGTTCCTTTAGAAATTCTTTTGCTCTTTTTTGCTATATAAAATAGTTGTTTTCTTTAAGAATCACTCATCTTAGCAGTAGGATATACATTAAAAGAGAAACAAATTAAGTTTGAGTGAAAATGTACATTTTTTTTGCACTCTCTGGTCAACTGACTCAGTGACTCAAATGACTCAAAAACCCGATTCACTTTGGTGAGTGACTCATTAAAACTCGATTCAGTAAAAAGAATCAAATTTACCATCACTAATTCAGAGCTGTTCCACAGTCTAACTGTCTGCAGACCACCTCAGCATCATTTAAGTCCCAGCCATCATCACAGACTGTTCCCCATCTGTTGTTGTGCTAGATTTCAACTGTTCCGGAGCAACGAGCTGACCCAGACTCATCTGGATTAACTAATCTTATCTGAGCATCTAACAAAAGAGAGAGCAGATTAAACTGTGTGTTTTTAAAAAAATATTTTTTATTTATTTATTTTAAGTCAAAGAAGCATTAATGGTGTAAATGGTATCATTATATGAGCTAAAACTTAGAAACATATGTGTGGAGTATCAGGATGACAAAGCAAATCTAATAAATATTTGAGAAAGGAAATTAAATAACTTGAAATAAAACAATCATTTTTTTTAAATTCTGAATTCAAATTTTTAAAAATTGTTTTTATTGAGTTTTCAATTTCTTCTGTAAATCGTTTGCATTCATTTTATTTATTCATGCTTTCATAGTTCAGTTAGAAATACTAGTTTTACTTTAAAATTTGTTTCCCAAAATATCAAATAATCAGTTATTCTTTCATTTAAACTTTGTTGATGTTAAAAAACTCATGTGTAATTGTTTTAAGAATGGTTAATATTGTCATACAATTAATTACTAATTATTACATTAATTATTAATTTATTTCCATGTCTTTTCAGGTTCTCTATATTTACAAAGTGCATGAAAAGTTGTGGAAAGTACAGCAAAACAGAGTGTGGAGGTGTAAAGTGTCTGTAATTGATAACTGTGTGGTACAAACATTAAGGTGCACAGATTTAGTCAGCAATATGAGAGAAGATACTCAGGGTATTGTCCCAAACTAATTTAAATTTGAGCTGCACCTATTTTTACTTTTATTAAATATTGTCTGGACATTATGTTCATTCAGATGTAACGAGCTGTGCTTGAATGTAGGTGTTTATATTCAGTTGTGACAATGTCCTGAAGTATTTTTCTCAATGACACAAACACATGTTTGTATTAAACGTGTGCTAACTTGATAGTAGAGACCTGATTTTAAAACTTTTCTTTCCAGTTCTTGTAGTGAAAACTTCAATAAACACACAACATACAAATACATATATTAGACAAAGACCTGAAAATCTAAATGTGTCATTATTATCTGCCACTTTTCCAAGAGTGGGTGGAAACTATTTCATTATGTTTTATTGTGAACCAGAATTATCTACTGCACTTGGATTAAAAAATAAAATCACAACAAGTGTCCAAACATCTTCACCTGTGTAGCACTGGCTGGACTGGATCTTCAGGCTGACTCTAAGTTTAGGTTACTCCTGGTTTAATGATTTTTATTTTTTTTCTGTTTTGCTTGTGTGGGCCATTAAAAGACAGTTGGTACAGAGCACATTCATTTTTATAACAAACCATCTGAAGTTGCAAATAATTGTAAGTTTTGTGATCAAAAAATCAGAAAGGGGGACAACTGGTGTCTTCGTTTTGGTCTGTTCATTAACCCTCTGGGGTCCAGGGTATAATTGGCCGTTTTTGACTACTTTTGATTTTACCTCTATATTTCATTGTTTATTTTGCTTTGTTTGGTATCAGCACAACCTCAAATATCTGAAATTTGAGTTATTTTTTTCATTTTGACATACTATATTAGCACAATTGATCCAGTATTTTTTACTGTAAAAACCACAATGTTTGTGGTTTTTACAGTAATTCTTACATATACTTACATGTAAGAAAGAATTCTTACATATACTTTCATTTCTTTATGTGTCAGAAACTGGTAGAGACTAACAATGGAGCAGAAGTAAAAGTGGCGCAGAAATTTAACCAGTAATACCGTTGCAGTTTTTTTATTTTGTCATCTCTTTTCACCTCCCATCATATAAACCTAGCAGCTTCTCAGGAGCTGTCACGAAGACACAATCAGCACCGGGGCATGAGGGATATTTCTCGCTGTTAATCCCTGTTTCCTTCACGTAAATCTCCGCACTTCGGTCCCGGCTGGTAGAATTTATTCACTTTGAAGAAGTCATATGTTCTGACAGGTCAAACTTTCACAGTGGCTTGCTACTCAAACTTTACATAAGCTCCTCGAATAAGCTCCTGAGCGGTTTGTATACTTGCACATAATCACGAGTACTTACTCATTTGTGCTCTGCTGCGCATGCTCGTCTGAAAAAATAACCATTACTCATCCACACATAAGTAAATGCAAATGGCTACTTAGCTGTTATCTATGCACTAGCATGCGGGCTAAATTTATTCTCTCTCACGAACATCTACCGATGATTATGTTGATGCATGCTCACGCACTAACCTCCATGCAAGACTTTAACGTGGACGGGGTCTGAGAAGGGTCCGTCCCCAACGGAGGTGAAGGCGAGGACCTGGATGGTGTAGGTCTCTGAAGTTACCAGGTTCGGAATGGTAGTGAGCACGCTATCCTGGACGTTATGAATCTGCCACTCGTTTATAGGCCGGGACGGATCCATGGTGTAGTACACACGATAGCCTTTCACCTACAAAACATAGCAAAAGGAAAGCCACCCAGTGAATAGTGTGGCCGAGTTTGTTTTGAATGGGACTGGATTTTAAGGTCATCGGGGACTGGGATGCATTACGTCAGCGGTCCCCAACCTTTTTTGCCTCATGGACCGGTTTATGCCCGACAATATTTTCACGGACCGGCCTTTAAGGTGTCGCGGATAAATACAACAAAATAAAACTAGTATCGGTACCGAAAAAAAGAAGATTTATTCATAACACACGTTAAAAGACCCAGGAAAACCGAGTTAACGATAAAAACGATAACAAAATAACGCTGAAAACCGATAAAAACCCTGAAAACCATACATTTCACACCTAAGCCTCAACTCTCGCGGCACGGTACCAAACAACTCACGGACGGGTACCGGTCCGAGGCCCGGGTGTTGGGGACCGCTGCATTACATGACTTTCACCTAATCCCACTGTCCTACAACCGGGGTAATCCATAATGCCATCTTTTAACAAAACAAGAATTTATGGCAGCCAAGTATGGAACGCCAGAACTGCCATAATGAATTAATTAAATACACCATTAAATAATTAATTAAATGTGTCAAAATATTTATTTAATTAATTATTTCCAATTTTAATTAATTATTGCCACATTTAATTAATTATTTAATAGTGTATTTAATTAATTCATTATGGCAGTTCTGGCGCCCACAGCCAAGGTCATCGTGTCTGAATTATTGTTTGACTTCAGGCCAAATGGTCCAACAAATTACAGAAGGTGCAGTTTTACATTTGGTCTTGATAAAGCTTCAATAAAATAAATAAATAATACTGTGGACGCCATCAGATTGTAGCATTTAAAATGTGATCACGATATTCCTCGTCTGTGGGATTAGTTTATGGGTAGTATAAAGTATAGCTCTCCTGTTATTACTCTTTAATATCCATAATCCTCATATGCACTCAGTTTCAGTCTTGTACTTTTATGGACCTGCGGTGCAGGTTGGTAGGCTTGAAAAAGGAAACAGGCCTCTGGAGGGGGCGCTCTCTACTTAGAGAGGACTGTCCAATTACCCTTTCCTTCTTTAGAGAGAAGAGCATAGCCAGGGAGACAAGAAATAAGATATAAATCTATCTATCTATCTATCTGCCTGCCCGCCCGCCCGCCCGTCCGTCCGTCCTCTCTGTTACAGTACACAAAGCAGAAAAAATGAAGGACTTTTTTCTGTTGAGTATCTGAGGTCTCGGTGCAGGCATTCACCGCCCCTTTGAGAACATTTTTCAGGTTGACAGCTGGAGAAGCATGCCAGCAGATAAAAGAAAATGTAAAAATGTGTGTTTTCCTCTACTGATAACAGATCAAACAGAGCTGTTCCAATCCTCATCTCACCTGTCCATTGGGCTCTTCCGGTTCTTCCCAGCGGACCATCACAGTGTTCTCAGAGATAATGTGAGCCTGGACGTTTCGCGGCGGGCTGACGGGGGCTTGCTCTCCCGTACGAGCCTCCACACGAGCGGACGGGGGCCCCTGGCCGATGGTATTATAGGCTGAAACTCTGATTTCGTACTCTGTGTTGGGGTAGAGGCCCCCGATGCTGTAGCGGGTGGTGGTGATGCTGTCCACTGTCTCATACTTGCTGTCGGGCCCTTTGGCTCGGTACTGAATGATGTAGTAGGAGACGGGGTCGGGGTTGCCAGAGTCCCATGTGATGGTCACACTGGTGGCTGTGGTCTCGGTGATGATGGGCGTGCCGGGAGGCTTTGGTAAAGCTGGGGATTAGAGTGGCAGCAGGTGATTTACACGTTTAAAAAAGAAAAATACTCTCTTGGTCTCAGCGTTGAAATTACATTTTATATTTAGTGGAAATACTTGATTCTTTTACAGTATAAATGTTGCTTTGTTTAACATAAATTACATTTGGATTCGACCTGCTAAACTGCTTTTCTTTAGTGGCACTTGCAGTGTCCAGTGACAGTAACATTTAACCTGAAATACACTGATTAATAAATTAAGGATGCTACGTTATACTATTTAAATTGCTGCACTTTCACTGACAAAGGATGCCAGAACCCTGCTGAGTACATATGAGAAGACAGCTGAACTTTTCTACTTTCTCAGGCTAAAATTAAAAACACTCTTAGGCGTCTAAAGGTTGCCGGGGCCCTTACTCTTCACTAAGACCTGAGCGCTGGCCTCAATGATACCCAGGCTACTCATTGCCACACAGGTGTAGTTTGCAGACTCGCGGACACCACTGAGCTCCAGCACGTTCCGTCCAATCGACATTTCATCCTCGGGAGTCAGGTCCTCATTACCCAGCATCCACTTGACATAAGGCATGGGTGAACCCACGGCCACGCAGGTGATGTTGATGCTCCCTCCTGGCATGATCTCATGGTTGGAAGGGAGGATGGAGAAACGAGGGGGCACGCGGCGCACTGGGAAAGGAGGAGAGTCGGGAGGGGAGAAAGGAAGTGGGACGGGGGTGGGGGAGAGGGGTTAAGGAAAGGGAAGGAGAAAAGTGGGGAAGGGAGTGAGAAGGAGAAAGGTGGAGAGAAAGAAGGAGGAGGGGCAAGGGAGTAAAGGGGGGAGAGAATGAGAAGAAAAAGAGCGAGGCAGAAAGCGAGATAGAGATTGAGAGAGAGAAAGAGAGAGAGGGCGAGAAAGATAAAAAAGAAAGAGAGAGAGAGAGAAGGAGAGGAGAGGTAACAGGAAGGGGGAGAATGAACTTCAGGGTTTTTACAGAGATGCATCGAGAGACTGAACTCATAGGTCACTTGCATGCCTGGGCGACTCAAGAGGGATAAAATGGTGGAGAAACACAAAGAAGAGAACGAAGAACTGTGAGGGGGGACAGAGAGAAGCAAGATAAGAGCAGAGACATGGGAGGGACAGATCGAAGGATAGAAAAGTTAAAGACAGAGAGACAAAGAAAAAGAGCGAGAGGGAGAGAGAGAGAGAGAGAGGCAGCTCTGCTTCTCTTCCAGACAATGAAACGCAATGTAGCAAAGGACAGCCACATTGTACAACAACATACTGTACAATACATAGGATTCAAAACTGATACAGTGTGTAGTCAAATGAATAGGAAATGTGGACAGGAGTGGATCAAGGGTTCTAAAAAGGTGTTGTGGCATTTACAAAGTGATCATCGGACACATTTAAGTAAAGAACACCAAGACAGCATGAGAGAACGAGGCAGAACGGAGAGAACGAGTGCGAGCAAAAAGAGATATGTGAGGTAGTATGTGCATGTTTATAAGTTAATAAACTTATGTACATGTGTCTGTCGCTCCTACACATCAGGGTGCAGACAGAATGCAGAAGAAGAAGAAGAAGAAGGAGAAGAGAAAAAGGGAGGGGGTGGGAAAGGAGGGGAAAAGACAGGGGAGAGAGGATTAGAAGAGGGTTCGTGGGGAAGGAGGGAAAATCCAGCAATAAATCTAATGCTATATGAAAGAAAATGTCAAATTAAATACTTGAATGAATACATAAATATTGATAAATTTGCTGCACAACCTCCACTCCTTAATGAGTAACATCATTACTGGGAATCTTCGTGGGCCACATCCCCCCTACTCAAAGCATCTAGAGACAATTGGATAGAAGTTAACATTTTTGCATGATTTCAAGAAATTAAAAAAAAAGTAAATAGTCGTGGTCATTTCACGAATAACAAAGTTCAAAGCAACTTGGAAAAACAAACCAAAGCAATAAAAAAAAAAATAAAAAAAAAATAAAACTTAAAAATATACCCAGAATTGGATACAGAAGTTAAGGACAAGAAAGAGACAAAGAGACAAAAACAGGTAGATCTGTTAGAAAACAGACATGATTGGGCAGGCATCTCTTCATCTGAGCATGCTGGAGAGACACGCACACAGACTGCATCCATGACAGCTCCATGCACAAGACAGAGCAGGTGCAATGCAGCAGGACCAAAACGTCAGTTTAAGCTACACGGGCATGTATCTGTTAACACAGCAAGAATAAATAAAAGATGTCAATGTAAGCATGGGCTAATTTGATAATGCTTTAAGTTTAAGGATGAAAGTAAAGACTCAAGATGACTGTTCGGTAATCTCCTACATCAAGCGGTGGAGTAGTTCTAAAAATACCGGTCGTGAACACAGACGACGACTGAAGAATCCACCGGGAGGCAAAGGTGAGTACTTTACAATAAAGCGAGCTCATAACAAGGGATAATCCTTTTCATGCTCACAGAGCCTCTAGCTTAAAGTTAATCGAGCCACGACGCATGATTCCCCACCATTTTCTATACAGTTTATGCGAGCCAGGAGCTTCGCTCTTTATTAGTGGAGCTATCATTAGTCCTGTTCTCTGCAGGGAGTCTGGAGGCTACGGGCAGGGGAGACCTGGGCACAGCCATAAGGATTACCGCTGAATCTCAACATCGCTATATAGCTGACATTTACTCAGCACCATCTTGTCTGTCTCAAGGACACAGCTTTCATTAACCACTGTAATAAGAGAGAATCATTAATACCCCTCTCAATATGGATATAATTAATTTCAAATGTCAGTCAATAGAGACGTATCACAGTGTTTGGTGGGGATGGAAACAGTCAAGCAAGGTAAGACGGGGGGTCACGTGACGTCAATGGCGGAGTAGCTGTGTTTCTCACCCGCTCCCGCAGCTTGGCATTTGTTTAGGCCTCTATATATGTCTTACTTGGTTAAAGTTTCTGTTTATTTCGACTTTTAAACTGCGTACGATGCCAAGCACCCAGAAGAAGCTCAACCTCGGGTCAAAACCGGGCAAATCCGGGAGAAAATCACCCTCCGCTCAGCGATCATGCTGCAGCGGTAATGGCGGAGCCCAGTCGTCCCCACTCCTCGCCAAATGGACGTCGATAAATTGGTGGAGAGGATATCGGGCGGAGGTGTTGAGGGCTGTGGAGACCTCCTTTGAGAAGAAGATTGACCCGGTTCTGAAAAGACTGGAAACATGCGCAGCTAACATCTCTGCATTGGATGTTAAAATGAAGGAGGCAGAGACACGCATATCAACGCAGGAAGATATTACAGCGGGATATGGCGCCAAGATTTCAAAGTGAAGCTTAAGCTGGAGGCCGCTTTGGATAAGATTGATGACTTGGAGAACAGGAGCCGACGGTTGTAACATACGTGTTATTGGGCTACCCGAAGGCAGTGAAGGTACCAACCCTGTGTCTTTTTTCAAAACGTGGTTACCGGAGTTGCTGGCTGTGAGTTTCAAGGGCGGTGCTGTTAAAATTGATCGCTGCCACCGGGTGCTTGCACGCCTCCCTACCAATGCCCAGCGGCCCCGCGCCGTCATTATAAAGCTCCACAACTTCCAGGATAAAGCACGGATCATGCAAGCGGCCAGGAAGAAGCAGCAGGCACGTGCAGAGGGGGGGGCTGGAGGGGCTTGAGCACCCGCCCCTTTCCTGATGGGTGCCCAAAGTGCCCTTTTCTTCAAGTCAAGTCGGCTTTATTGTCACTTCAACCATATACAGTTTGTACACAGTGAAGCGAAACAACGTTCCTCCAGGACCAAGGTGCTACATGCAACATAAATAAATTTACAACATAAATTAACAGAAAAACACTAAACTAGCTAACTAGAGACAGGACAGACTGACCTAACATAAATTACAACATAAATTAACAAAAAACAAAAACTAACTATCTAACTAAAACTAACTATCTAACTAGGTAGGTAGTGCAAAGGTAACAGTAAACATACTTGGTATGTAGGTAGTGTTGGACAGTAAACATAATAATATTGTGCAAAAAGAGCATTTACAGGTTGATGCTTTGAGGTAGTTGAGTTGAGCTGAGTGATAGAGTGTGTGTGTGTGTGTGTGTGTGTTTATCAGTCCAGTCCCTTTTTGTTGAGGAGACGGATGGCTTGTGGTAAAAAGCTGTTGCACAGTCGGGATGTGTGTGCCCGAATGCTTCGGTACCTTTTTCCAGATGGCAGGAGTGTGAAGAGTGTGTGAGAGGGGTGTGTGCAATCAGCCACAATGCTGGTGGCTTTGCGAATGCAGCGTATGTTGTAGATGTCCTTAATAGAGGGGAGAGAGACCCCGATGATCTTCTCTGCTGTTCCCACTATCCGCTGTAGGGTCTTGCGGTCCGATATGGCACAGTTCCCAAACCAGACAGTGATACAGCTGCTCAGGATGCTCTCGATAGTTCCTCTATAGAAGGTGGTCAGGATCGGTGGTGGAAGCTGCACCTTTCTCAGTCTTCTCAGAAAGAAGAGACGCTGTTGGGCTTTCTTGTGCAGGAAGCTGGTGTTGAGGGACCAGCCGAGGTCCTTCTCTTCTTGAGGCAACTTTTTTTTAAAAAAAAATATTTTTTTATTTTTTTAATGTGTGTGTGCGTGCGGAGTCCTGTCTGTGCCCCTCAACAATAATATTTAACTATTAATCACAGTTTTGCTAAATAAAAGAATCTGGCTTGCATCAGTCACATGATCACTATTAACCAATGATCGCCCTTGACGGCAGAACGCGCTGGGAACGAGCTCATAAAGAGCACGCGCATTTTTAGCGGTCCGGAGCTGTAGGAGAAACACAAATTAACTCAGAGACAGACTGATGCGACACAACCAGTAAGTAGGTGTACAGCGTACACTGTAGTGTATAGCACACAGGAGTATTAGCTTATTACGTACACGTTGGTAAGTTGTCTTGTTGCAACTGACGAACTGAAAAAAATGAGCGTGCTGTGTGTGCAACAGCGCGACAAACATTACCTGTCCTTTTATTAACTGCACAAGTAGTGCTGGTCATAGCTGCTGGCTAACTGGGTAAGGCTGTCATGGGTCTGTAGCTCTGTCCACCGTTTTAGGGAACATATTTAGTTTTAAAGCAAGTTACAGGGCTTTTCCTGCCTTTCTGTGGGGATTATATTTCACTAAAAACGATCTAATATACATGTCCACATAATTATGGATTATTATAATTATAATATTTAAAAAACATACACTGTATTTTAAAGAACATACATTAAGACACAGATTATAGTAGATATATATTTTAAAATGCTGATTTTATAGCAGTAAAATTATTGTATCTCTACAGTTAAAAAATGTAATAAGATTTCTGCCTGCACAGAGTGGATAGTGAAACAAATGGAATCATCATAAATACATTATTTCATATTTATTACTTTTTCCCCCTCATTGCTTTATTATTGTAGCTCTAGTAATAAATAATAAGGGAAGGATTCTGGATCAGCACCATGATGCCCATATTATATACAGTATTCTGAAGAAGGTCTAAAATGTCCCTGTGTGTGCGTGCATGTGTGTGTTTTATGTATATGGATTTTTTAAATTATTACTCATGATATAACATTGTCCAGACATGGCTGGTAAGGACATGAGGAGGAAACAGTAGGAGCAGTGTGAGGATACTAAAGGCAGTGGATCCCTCAGCAGCTGGATTACAAAGAGCACAGGTAACATTAACACATGTACCAGTTGTTGGAGAGGTATTCCTGTATAAAAATAATAATAAGCACAACTGGAATGTTTTGCTTCTATAACATTTTTCTGTCATCATTTTATTATAGAGTAAATGCAGCAGTTGTTAGGTGTGGATAATTAAATAATAGTTTATTGCAATAGCAAGTTGTGCCTTGTTCTCAGATAGACAGCAAGTGGAGAGTGATAGATGAAATGAGGGGATGGAAAGAAGAAGAGAAGCAGCGTGATTCACAGGCAGAGCCTAGTTTATTTCTCACACTTTTTTGTTGCCTTGTGGTTCCAAGCGCATTTTGTTATGTTCTTTGCATTTTGTTATTATCTCATGACACTTGTTTAATCAGCTACCATCTCTCCTATGAACATTTTAATGTCTACAGTCTCAGATCAGCACAGCCCTGCCCTCCAGCACTATCAGCAGCAGGAGCAGCAGCAACCCCTCAACAGCAACATTGTACCCATCAGGTAAAACATAAGCTACGTTTGCTTTGCCTTGTTGCCACATCACAACAGTGATGTAGTATGATGCGATCCCATATTAGATTCTTGATGAATGTGTGTTGTTGTTATTCAGCCTGGTTCAATGTGCCCCTTTTTAACTTTGAACACCCACCCCTTTAAACGTCTCTGCACGGCCCTGAGAAGCAGTCCTTACTTCATAACGGTATTCCCATTATGATATTCGAGGACTTCTCCACCGCTGTTCTGAAGAAACGCCAGGGATTCTACCACATCAAACAACGCCTCAGGGAGATGGGTATCCCCTTCGCCATGATGTACCCGGCTGTCCTTAGGATCAAGATCGATGGCCAGGAGAAATCCTTTAGAACCCCAGAAGCAGTTTCAGCTTACCTGGATAACGTACCTCAAGGGGCGGGACCGCGCTCATCCTCAGTGGCTCCAGCGGACTGTTGATCTGTGCTCCTATCCCATATGTGAGGCATTCGCCAATCACTCATCTCCTCCTTTCTTTTTACTTATTTTTTTTTGTTTCTGTTTATTATTGTTGTTTTTTTTTTTTGTTTTTCCGTTTGTTTTCTTTTTTTTTCTTTTCGGGTCTGCGCGGAGATAATACCTTTATACATATAGACTATTTTATTTAGCCATTTACAATCCGAATCCTTGTTTTAGCTGCGGGCGGGCAGCTATTTCACATTACTGATTGAGAAAAGACTCGTACTCTGGTCCGGCATCTTTCTACGTCCAAGTTGGAAAGTTTGCTTGCGCCCCCTGCTGGGTGTTGGAGACCTTTGTCTGACCTCCATACTCACTGGTTTCTTGACGGTTCTGTTTCCTGTAAATAGTTTTTTGTTAATTGTTAGCAAAGCAGGACGTTTGTTTTTCTATGTGTATTTTACTTGCCACTGGTGTTGTAGAGCAGTGTTTGGGAGCCCTACATATCAGCTATGCTTTGGTCACCTGAGGTTGGTTCCATGCTTCTTTCAAATATTGTATGATAAGTGATAATTCAGTGTTAAATGTTTGTTCCTGGAATGTAGGAGGTATACATAACCCTATTAAACGGAAAATAATATTGAGTTTTCTTAAGAGGGAGAATGTCCATGTTGCCTTGTTGCAAGAAACTCACCTGTCTCCTCAGGAGCATCTAAAACTGAAACGTGATTGGGTTAGTCAAGTTTTTAGTTCCTCCTTTACGAGTAAGAGCCGCGGTGCAGCCATTTTAATACATAAACACCTACCGCTGACAGTTGACCAAACAATTTGTGATAAGTCTGGTAGATATGTTTCCTTAAAGGGCACCCTAGGTGGTCAGGCAGTGTCATTTCTGAATATTTACTTTCCACCAGTACAGTCTAACGACTTTATTGCTCATACTTTCTCTTCCTTTTCTGACTGGATTTGTGATAATTCTGTGATAGCCGGTGATTTTAACTGTTATTTTTCTACAACTAAGGACAGATCCCCTCCCAAACAAATTCAAATGTCTACAAGGGCCAAAGCACTGTTAGATACTTGTAACGAACTTGATCTGGTTGATACTTGGCGGACTCTTCACCCCAACGATAAAGAATTTACTTTTTTTTCTGGTGTTCATAGAACAAGTAGTAGAATCGATCTCGTTTTCACCCCCAAACGATCACCAGGAAACATTTTGAGATGTACAATAGGCGATATTATTATATCAGATCATGAGCCGGTTTTTGTTCAGCTAAGTGATCTAAATCCTGTCCCTCGGTCTCATAACTGGAGATTTAACAATTTTTTGATTCACGACCCAAAATTCGAAATTTTTTTAAATGATCAGCTTGAACATTTTTTAAAGGTCAATGCAACCCCTGAAGTTTCTCCAGGCCTGCTTTGGGACACCCTGAAGGCTTACACCCGTGGGCTGATTATATCATATTCGGCAGGCCTGAAGCGGAAAAATCAGATGGAACAACGGAAATTAGAACTGGAATTAGAACTGCAAGCTAAACATAATGAATCACCTTCAGAGCAATTAAGGAATGAAATTCAGGTGGTTAAAACAGCTTTGGAGGCACTACTGACAAGAAAGGCTGAGAAATCTCTTTTCTTCATGAGGCAGAGGTTATATGAGTTTGGCCAGATAGCGGTTAGGTTTATTGATTGATTGATTGATATACCTTTATTAGTCCCACAAGGGGGAAATTTCATAAGGCTGCCGACCTATTGCACGCAATGGCGGCGCCATCTTACCCTCCGACCATACATACATTACACAAAACATCACATGGGGAAGACAGGTCAGAGGGGTATAACATGGCAAAAGCACCACACGAGGAAAGATAAGGAGAAAAAAATAACTCCCCCCAGACTGAGCTCCAACAGGGAGATCAGTTTGAGAACAGAAAAAAAACACCTCTGCACATAGCACATGAAAAAAACTCTTAATACACCAAAGAAACACATGACAAGCAACAGGGGCGGGTAAGGGTGAGAGACAGCCGATTTAGACAGTACATCCGGGCCTGCAGCCTATGCGCTGGTCTCCATGATCCACGTCAGCATTGGAAGGGAATAAGCGTCGAAGGCATTTGGAAAGGGAGGGGGGATGAGTGTGTGCATATCAGTGTATATGTATGTGTGTGCGTGTCCAGAGTTCAGCTGAGACAGTGTCCTTCGCCCTGCCAGGCTAAGTAAACAGTCTTCCAGCCCAACCTAGGTGGCCTTGCATGGAATGGGAAGGAACAGACTAAACACAGTCTGTAATCAGGGTGTTGTTGTACAGCTCCAGCCTTGCGACCGCAGCTGGCGCCGAGAAGGTATCCGCATGAAGTGATGGTGGTTTTTACTTTAGTGCGAACAGCTTATATGAATTTCAAAGCAGTTCTACAGTCCAACACTGGTCTCTCAATCTCCCGTTGGAGAGCCGCGAGCTTCGCCATACTTGCGTTCTGTGATGTTGTCATTCTTGTGCTCAAGGAGCCGATTCTGAAAAACTCACGACAGTGTGCCTCCCCGAGATGTCATCCAATTTGCGCTCAGAGATGTTATTCCGAGCTAGCCCTTCCGAGATGTAATCCAATCTGCACTCAGAGATCTTATTCTGAGTATTCACAGCAGCTGTAGCCTTTCCAAGATCTTATCCGTGCTGCACTCAATGAGCCCATTTTGAGAAACTCACGCCTCGTCCCATCGTTTCAATTCCAGCGGGCAGCCTTGTGGAGGTTTGAACAGCCGGTTCCGCTTTCTTAATTCTTCGATAAGCCAGGGCCAAGCCAGCTCCGATCAGCCAGAACCCTGTTACCATGGTTCCGAATAGGTAGAAATCTTCAGCAGTCAGGCTCACCCAAGCCCAGACTTCTCGTTGAGAAAGGCGTGTCAATTGCATTCAGAGACCAGTTGATCAAATCCATAATTCCTCTTTAGGTTTTAGAAAACAGACTGTGAGAGAGTGTTCCAGGAAAGTAATACAAAAACACGAGACTAGACAAGGACATAAGAGGCTAAGCAGGGAAGCTAAGGGAGAGGAGGAGGAGGAGAGGAGAAAAATGCGACCGCCTTCGTCAAGAGCAAGAGCAGAGCAATTTTCTTCATAATAAGGGTGCTGGTTGTAATATCCCATGTGTTAGAGACTCATCTGGTTTACCTAAATATGACAATTTAATCATTAATGATACTTTTAAAACTTTTTATAAGCAGTTATATACCTCCCAGTTTAAATCAACATGCGAACAAGGTATGCACCATTTCTTCTTAGGACTAAATTTACCTAAAGTTACTGAAATCCAAAGGGATGATTTATGTAAACCTATCACGCGAAGCGAAATTTTGAAAGTTATTCAGATGCTTCCAAATAACAAAGCCCCGGGTCCGGACGGGTTCACGGGGGAATTTTTTAAGAAATTCAGTAAGATTCTAACTTCTCCACTGTATAAGATGCTTCTGTCCTCTTTTGAGGCAGGCACTCTCCCCCCCTCCTTAATGGAGGCTAATATTTCGCTAATTCTGAAGAAGGGGAAACCTCCTGATGAATGTGCTTCCTATAGGCCTATATCTGTTTTAAATCTTGATTTGAAGATACTTGCTAAGGTCCTAGCTATACGTCTTGAGCCAATACTACCTTCGATCGTTAAGAATGATCAAACTGGTGTGCATAATTGTGCATAATTATTAGGCAACTTCCTTTCCTTTGGCAAAATGGGTCAAAAGAAGGACTTGACAGGCTCAGAAAAGTCAAAAATAGTGAGATATCTTGCAGAGGGATGCAGCAGTCTTAAAATTGCAAAGCTTCTGAAGCGTGATCATCGAACAATCAAGCATTTCATTCAAAATAGTCAACAGGGTCGCAAGAAGCGTGTGGAAAAACCAAGGCGCAAAATAACTGCCCATGAACTGAGAAAAGTCAAGCGTGCAGCTGCCAAGATGCCACTTGCCACCAGTTTGGCCATATTTCAGAGCTGCAACATCACTGAGTGCCCAAAAGCACAAGGTGTGCAATACTCAGAGACATGGCCAAGGTAAGAAAGGCTGAAAGACGACCACCACTGAACAAGACACACAAGCTGAAACGTCAAGACTGGGCCAAGAAATATCTCAAGACTGATTTTTCTAAGGTTTTATGGACTGATGAAATGAGAGTGAGTCTTGATGGGCCAGATGGATGGGCCCGTGGCTGGATTGGTAAAGGGCAGAGAGCTCCAGTCCCACTCAGACGCCAGCAAGGTGGAGGTGGAGTACTGGTTTGGGCTGGTATCATCAAAGATGAGCTTGTGGGGCCTTTTCGGGTTGAGGATGGAGTCAAGCTCAACTCCCAGTCCTACTGCCAGTTTCTGGAAGACACCTTCTTCAAGCAGTGGTACAGGAAGAAGTCTGCATCCTTCAAGAAAAACATGATTTTCATGCAGGACAATGCTCCATCACACGCGTCCAAGTACTCCACAGCGTGGCTGGCAAGAAAGGGTATAAAAAAGAAAAACTAATGGCATGGCCTCCTTGTTCACCTGATCTGAACCCCATTGAGAACCTGTGGTCCATCATCAAATGTGAGATTTACAAGGAGGGAAAACAGTACACCTCTCTGAACAGTGTCTGGGAGGCTGTGGTTGCTGCTGCACGCAATGTTGATGGTGAACAGATCAAAACACTGACAGAATCCATGGATGGCAGGCTTTTGAGTGTCCTTACAAAGAAAGGTGGCTATATTGGTCGCTGATTTGTTTTGTTTTGTTTTTGAATGTCAGAAATGTATATTTGTGAATGTGGAGATGTTATATTGGTTTCACTGGTAAAAATAAATAATTGAAATGGGTATATATTTGTTTTTTGTTAACTTGCCTAATAATTATGCACAGTAATAGTCACCTGCACACACAGATATCCCCTAAAATAGCTAAAACTAAAACAAACTAAAACTACTTCCAAAAACATTCAGCTTTGATATTAATGAGTTTTTGGGGTTCATTGAGAACATGGTTGTTGTTCAATAATAAAATTATTCCTCAAAAATACAACTTGCCTAATAATTCTGCACTCCCTGTAAACTTATAAATAGGCTTTATATTACACCTGAGAAGAGGCACATAATGTTTCCAGCTTTGCCTAATCTCTGTAACAAATGTCAGTCTGCTGTTGGTTCCTTTTTTCATTGTCTGTGGAGCTGCCCTGTTATTCTACAGTTTTGGAGATCACTCATAGATAAGCTATGTTCTATATTTAATTGCCGACTGCATTTGGGTCCAAGGACTTGCTTGTTAGGACTAAATGATGAGCTACCTGCCGGCTTTCGCAGCAAGATCTCCTTCACATACTGCTACACTACGCTCGAAAGTGCATTATGGTACTGTGGATTTTTGATAAGGCTCCATCTGTCAACTAGTGGCTACAGTCTGTGATATGTATTGTGCCAATGGAAGCCTTCTCCACAGCACTTAAGGACAAACCTTTCCTTTTCTATCGCACATGGGACCCTTTTTTGGCCCATCTGGACACTCCCTCTGCTCAGAGGTTAAAATCGGGCTTACGGGATTTAGCCTGGCAACAAAGGGACGATTGTTAACTTTTTTTTTTTTTTTTCCATTGTTTGTTACTATTGCTGTTGGGTTTTTCTTTCTACCTCCCACGTCCTGCTGTACATGTAGATGCATCTTTGTCCTGTGTATGTATATGCTGGTGACTGCTGTTCTCCTGCTTTGCAATTAAAAGTTCAATAAAAAAAAAAAAAAAAAAAAAAAAAAAAAAGGTAAGACATGGCCTAGACCAGGGGTCTGCAACCTTTAACACCCAAAGAGCCACTTGGACCCGGTTTCCACGCAAAAGAAAACACTGGGAGCCACAAATACTTTTTGAAATCTAAAATTAAGATAACACTATATATTGTTTTTTTTACCTTTGTGCTTTGTGTGAACAACTAAAGTAAGTAAAGTTTATTTATTAAGCGCTTTTCACAGACAGGCAGTCACAAAGCGCTGTACACAAATATTAAAATAAACAATACAATCAATAGACATTATACACAATGTAAAAGATCAAATGTAAATAATAATAAAGAATATAAAATACGTAGATCAACAATAGGCTTGTTTAAACAGAAACATTTTTCATTGCTTTTTAAAAGAATCCACAGAGCAACTAAGGGGTGTTGCTTATAAAATCCATGAAGTGCTACAGAGAAAATTACATTTTGTTTATGTAATTAACACATTTTGAACTCTTAAAGCAATATAACAAAAGGAAAGACACCCAGCTGAACTAAAATGATCCATGTGGGAAACAAAAACTGCTGTGAGCCGCCACCCTTTTAAAAAGTAATTGGAAAAAAAGCACTATGCCGCTAAAACAAAATAGATATTTGCTGAATTCTGCCTAAATATCTATTTTACCTTGTTAATATGTGTGGCGGGGCGTGGTCTGCAGTGCCGCTGAATGGGAGTCGGACGCACCTGAGCGGCACCCGCAATCACGCCTTGCCGCCTTAAAGTCTGTGCTCTCTCTGCTGTTGTGTTGTCGGGCTGTGAGCTGAAAAGCTACAGCCGGCTGTATGGCGACAGCAACCGTGTGTGAAAAGTGGTCAATAAAGAGATGCTGAAAAGCGTGTTCATGCAAACATCGTCGGGTCCGCCGTGATATGAGACTTCTGGTCCCGAACCTCTGCTCACAGCGTCTGCAAATCGGGGCTTTCATCTTTACGCAGGACTGAAAGCTGTCATCTGTGAGGCGTGAGCGGTGTTTGTTTTTAACATAGTTCACGGTGGAGAATGGCTGCCGACATAATGTGGATCCGAAGATCCATAATTGGCCTATCTGGGATTGAAAGTCTCGATAAATGCACGGTGTTTCGGTGGTACACCAGCTTCCCCGAGTGTGACGCTTATTTTGAGCGATGAAAAAAAATAATAAAATATAATTTTATTTTTATATTTCAAAATCACAACAATCTTCTAATATAGAACTACAATTTAAAAAAAAAAAAAAAAGAACTAAACACAAATAAAATGCACTTCAGCTAAATACTTCTAATTTATTTTCCCAAACCACGCGGAGCCGCACTCTAAGGACTAAAGAGCCGCATGCGGCTCCGGAGCCGCGGGTTGCCGACCCCTGGCCTAGACTGTATAACAGTCCATTAAAGATAGCTTATTTTACATATTGCTGTATAATAAACCTTCAGAGGCTACCTGTAGAAAATGTGCAGCATTAGTATGAATATTTATAAAGCACACAGGTGGAAAAGGGAAAAAAATAAACAATTAAACAACATTAAACAATTAAAATAATTAAACAATTAAAATAAATAAAACCTGCTAAAAAAAGTAAAGCAAAAAGGTACTGCTAGAACTTTACCGAAGAGTACTACTACTTATTTTATACAGTTTTGTAAACTTTATTTCTTTTGTCTCATAGCTGTGGAAAATACAAATCAATTGAACTTGGTCGAGGTGTAGCTAATTTAAGTACAGTGGAACCCCGACTTACGAAATCAATTCATTCCCGAGGGTCTTTCGTAAGTCGAAAATTTCCGTAAGTCGAAGCACCCATCGCGTGTTTTGACTGAGGCGATGCTGAACGATAGGCTATAGGCTAATTGCTAACTAGAACAACAATACGTCGTTCAAGTGGAACAGCGAAGCGCAAGTACGGAAGCCAAGGGGTTGTCACATGATTCGGAAGGCATTGTGGGCATTGTAGGCTCAGCCAATCAGAGCCAGCGGATTTCGTTACTCGGGCATTTTGCCGTAACACGGGCAAAAATATTGCCGTTCAGTGCCTTCGTAACTTGAATTTTTCGTGAAACGGGGTATTCGTAAGTCGGGGTTCCACTGTATTCTATAATGTCTAAAGAAAGGCATCATATTTTTCATATTATGCTTGAGTATGTAACACAAGCAGCAACGCTGGGTGTTAAAAAAAAAGCCACAGAAGGGGCAAAAAGCTCAGCTCTTCAAATGGCTACTTGAGGACGACTCCAAAAGAGAGTCAGCCACTGTATCCTACACCGAGTAAAAATGCTCAGCTTCAGAGCAGAAATAAAAATTAAATTTCTGCTCTACAGCCCGTCTATTATTAGGAGTGCAAACAGACATGTGTGCCAGCACAGGAGGCTCTGTGGCTACCTGTCTTGAAGTGTCTCTAATGTTATGACTTATGGACATGATATTAATGTAATTGTCTGACAAATAAAATGGCTTTCTGAATGGTTAACACAGTATCCTAAAGAGATGCATCTCTGTGGATGCATCTTGCTAATCAGTCTTGCTAATGCGCATCCACCTTTTCATCTAAACATGCTAACGTCTCGATCCAAAGAAAAAAATAATAATAAAGCAAACAAACAATTGTTGCTCACAGTCCATCTTTTATGTACAGTCTATGATGCTCCATCATAACACATGTATTCTGAACTGTAGTGCAGTGGTTCCGGATAATTAAGCCAAAGTTAATGTTAGTTTCAACACTAGTGTCCATCATCAGTCACGTGACCGTCCTCTTGCCATCTTGAGTTTGCGTCATGAATTTATACCAGTGAGTGATTCTCGTCCAAACCGAACGTAAAACTGCAGAACAAAGGGGCATACACAAGCAAGTGCAAGACTTCCACTCAACAAGTGCAGCAATGGAGCAGATGTGATGACATGGGAACAAGGACAAACCGCTAAACAAGATGGTACAAAAGGAAAAAAAATCAAAACAAACAAAAACAATAGCAAGACATGACAAGACAGCAAGTTCAATCAGATCACAATCTGAGCATATCAATAAGCGTGATAACACACTGTGCCATGCTCTGGTGTCAGTCCGTCAGTCAACACACATGCAAGCGGTGCTCCTTTCTCTTTCTCTCTCACTCCTTCCATGCAAACATTGCCTCTTTTTATGTGTGCCTATGCCAAGAGGCACACATATTACTATTCCTCGGATTTATTATGTGTGCCAATTCCAAGAGGCACACATATTACTATTCCTCGGATTTATTATTATGTGTGCCTATGCCAAGAGGCACGGCACACATATTACTATTCCTCGGATTTATTATTATGTGTGCCTATGCCAAGAGGCACACATATTACTATTCGTCGGATTTATTATGTGTGCCTATGCCAAGAGGCACACATATTACTATTCGTCGGTTTATTATTATGTGTGCCTATGCCAAGAGGCACACATATTACTATTCTCGGATTTATTATGTGTGCCTATGCCAAGAGGCACACATATTACTATTCCTCGGATTTATTATGTGTGCCTATGCCAAGAGGCACACATATTACTATTCGTCGGATTTATTATTCTTATTATTATTATTATTCTCCATCTTCCGCCTAAATTTCGGCACGTATCACGCCCGCAGTTTTGAGACAAGCTTCATATATATTACCTCATTTTGTGCGGCCGGATCTGGAATGGTGTGCTATGACTTTTGGTGTTTATGAATTTTATAGTTTTTTAAATATTAATATTTTAGTGAAAATTTTCCCGCGCTCCTCTGCCGAACAGTTTTGACATTAGGGTTACATATGTTAGATCATTTTGTGCGGCTGGAGCTGGACTATTATGTCATGACTTTTGGTGTTTATGACTTTTATAGTTTTTTAAATATTAATATTTTAGTACAAATTTAGGCCAATTCATCTTTTGGCGCCAAATAAACAGACTTCATTTGTGGTTTCTTGGCTCTCTCTAGTGGTATACCGGGAGTAGTACAGCCGAAAAGATTTATCCTTGTGTTGAAAACTCCATATCCCACAATTCATAGCACGCCTCTACAGAGTGAACAATGGCGGCCACCACTTCGTTTTATATGTCTTTTATTCGTGTTTCTAGGTCACAAAATAAACTTTTAAGATATTTTCAGGCGAGAATGTAGGTGTGTAAACTTCAAATATCTGCTTGTTTTATCAAGACATCCCATATTTAGCGACAGTGCTCTGACGACGCCGGTCCTGCCTGAGAGAGCTAGCCGGCTACCTAGCTAGCTGCCGCACTTGGCTGCAAATGGATAGCGAGGGGACTCTCTCTGTCGGTTCACCTCCCCGGTCTCTCGCAAATGCTCGCATAGAATCGGAGTTACAGCTGGATGTGGAAAAAATAACTCAGTTGTTTGGTGGTGGAGCTACAACAGAGGGCAGCTACCCACCGGTGTGTGACAGAAAGGACATGCCGCCAACGAGACATATGAGGCCGGGCAGGCGACAGCTAACGCGGTGGTCAATCATGGATCAGGGAAAGCGAAGGCAGGGCGTGAGGTGAACTGAATTTCAGGTAAGAAGTTATGAACTGCACTCTATTTGGGTCAGATATAAACCGAGTTTAGGTGTAGTTTGTTTTCATTGTGCTGACTTTTTACAATCGTACTGCGTGCTAGCTAGCACGACGGGAGTTTGTATACAGCTGTGTGCGCTAAGTTACTGACGTTGGACTTTATTTTATTCATAAGGGTTCGCTCGTAGAGTTGCCGTACAAATGGAATCGTGCCACATTCAGAGAAAATATTACGATTTATTCTGTCGTTACGAAGCCTCCCTGTCATTCTCTGCCTGTTGCAACTTCAATCATGAAACTGATCAACGATCGGCTTTTTCGCTCTTGTTTGTTTATCGCCTAAACAACAGCTGCACGTTTAAGCTTGATCAGCTGTTGTTAGAATTCATTTGCTTCTAATTTCTAGTATCAGCTGATGTCGATGTGGAAAAAATAACTGAGTTGTTTGGTGGTGGAGCTACAACAGAGGGCAGCTATCCACCGTGTGTGACAGAAAGGACATGCCGCGAACGAGACATAAAAGGCGGTGAGGCTACCGCCGATCGACCGGTGTTTGCTAACGTGGAGGTCCATCGTGGATCAGGGAAAGCGAAGGCAGGAGCGTGAGGTGAACTGAATTCAGGTAAGAAGTTATGACCTGCACTCTATTTGGGTCAGATATAAACCGAGTTTAGGTGTAGTTTGTTTTCATTGTGCTGACTTTTTACAATCGTACTGCGTGCTAGCTAGCACGACGGGAGTTTGTATACAGCTGTGTCTTGTATTCTAAGTTACTGACGTTGAACTTTATTTTATTCATAAGGGTTAGTTCGTAGAGTTGCCGTACAAACGGAATCGTGCCACATTCAGAGAAAATATTACGATTTATTCTGTCGTTACGAAGCCTCCCCTGTCATTCTCTGCCTGTTGCAACTTCAATCATGAAACTGATCAATGATCGGCTTTTCTCTCTTGTTTGTTTATCGCGCTAAACAACAGCTGCACGTTTAAGCTTGATCAGCTGTTGTTAGAATTCATTTGCTTTTAATTTCTAGTATCAGCTGATGTTTGCTGGAGTCACAGCTGTAAAAACGGCTGTTCCAAACCAGATGTCCTTACTGAATCATCAGAGGTGAACAGGTGATGGAGAAACAGGTTTACCCTTTAGGTGACATGAATGAGTTGAAGGGAAGTTATGAACCGTTTCTGAGAGACAAATACAGGGAGTGCAGAATTATTAGGCAAGTTGTATTTTTGAGGAATAATTTTATTATTGAACAACAACCATGTTCTCAATGAACCCAAAAAACTCATTAATATCAAAGCTGAATGTTTTTGGAAGTAGTTTATAGTTTTAGCTATTTTGTGGTGACTATTACTGTGCATAATTATTAGGCAACTTAACAAAAAACAAATATATACCCATTTCAATTATTTATTTATTTTACCAGTGAAACCAATATAACATCTCCACATTCACAAATATACATTTCTGACATTCAAAAACAAAACAAAAACAAATCAGCGACCAATATAGCCACCTTTCTTTGCAAGGACACTCAAAAGCCTGCCATCCATGGATTCTGTCAGTGTTTTGATCTGTTCACCATCAACATTGCGTGCAGCAGCAACCACAGCCTCCCAGACACTGTTCAGAGAGGTGTACTGTTTTCCTCCTTGTAAATCTCACATTTGATGATGGACCACAGGTTCTCAATGGGGTTCAGATCAGGTGAACAATGAGGCCATGTCATTAGTTTTTCTTCTTTTATACCCTTTCTTGCCAGCCACGCTGTGGAGTACTTGGACGGCGTGTGATGGAGCATTGTCCTGCATGAAAATCATGTTTTTCTTGAAGGATGCAGACTTCTTCCTGTACCAGTGCTTGAAGAAGGTGTCTTCCAGAAACTGGCAGTAGGACTGGGAGTTGAGCTTGACTCCATCCTCAACCCGAAAAGGCCCCACAAAGCTCATCTTTGATGATACCAGCCCAAACCAGTACTCCACCTCCACCTTGCTGGCGTCTGAGTGGGACTGGAGCTCTCTGCCCTTTACCAATCCAGCCACGGGCCCATCCATCTGGCCCATCAAGACTCACTCTCATTTCATCAGTCCATAAAACCTTAGAAAAATCAGTCTTGAGATATTTCTTGGCCCAGTCTTGACGTTTCAGCTTGTGTGTCTTGTTCAGTGGTGGTCGCTTTCAGCCTTTCTTACCTTGGCCGTGTCTCTGAGTATTGCACACCTTGTGCTTTTGGGCACTCCAGTGATGTTGCAGCTCTGAAATATGGCCAAACTGGTGGCAAGTGGCATCTTGGCAGCTGCACGCTTGACTTTTCTCAGTTCATGGGCAGTTATTTTGCGCCTTGGTTTTTCCACACGCTTCTTGCGACCCTGTTGACTATTTTGAATGAAACGCTTGATTGTTCGATGATCATGCTTCAGAAGCTTTGCAATTTTAAGACTGCTGCATCCCTCTGCAAGATATCTCACTATTTTTGACTTTTCTCAGCCTGTCAAGTCCTTCTTTTGACCCATTTTGCCAAAGGAAAGGAGGTTGCCTAATAATTATGCACACCTGATATAGGGTGTTGATGTCATTAGACCACACCCTTCTCATTACAGAGATGCACATCACCTAATATGCTTAATTGGTAGTAGGCTTTCGAGCCTATACAGCTTGGAGTAAGACAACATGCATGAAGAGGATGATGTGGACAAAATACTGATTTGCCTAATAATTCTGCACTCCCTGTAAACACCAAGCTCCTTTTTTGTGTAGCTGACAGCTGGTAACTGTGCAGGGGCGGATCTAGCAAAGCTTTTGCCAGGGGCCAGGTAGGGCATTAACAGAGAAAGGTGGACATAAAGATATACTTTTCTTTCTTACTCTCATATAAAATATTTAGCTTTTATTAAATAGTTATCTGAATCTCACAACCAAAGTTTGTATAATAATACACAAGATTGGCTGTAGACCATTGTTCATCATTCAGAACACTGTGTAAAAATAACAAAAAACAAAAAGTGAATGCAAAAGTGCATATATATTTATTTTATGTGTTTGATGTGTGTGTCGGGGCGTGGTCTGCAGTGCCGCTGCAGGGGAGGTGGACCCACGGGTGTAAAGTCTGTGCTGTCTTGGCTGTTTTTTGGGTGTGTGTTGGGCTATGAGTTGAAAAGCTACAGCTGCCTGTGTGGGTACACCAACCATGTGTGAAAAGTGGTCCATAACATAATGCTTCAAAGCGTGTTCATGCAAACATTGTTGGGTCTGCCGTGGTACAATGGGACTTCTGCTCATGAACCTGTGTGCACAGCGTCTGCAAATCGGGGCCGTACAAAGTCACTTCATCTTTACCCAAAACTGTAAGCTGTCATCTGTGAGGCGCGAGCGGTGTTTGTTTTTATCATAATTCATGGTGGAGAATGGCTGCTCTGCTGAGTTTTGCTCTCTGTAGCTGTATGAATGGCAAACTACACTGATTACCAGCGGCATAGGCACACATAAAATTTCTTCTGAAATTTTCCCTTTCTAGTTATTATTATTATTATGTGTGCCTATGCCAAGAGGCACACATATTACTATTCGTCGGATTTATTATGTGTGCCTATGCCAAGAGGCACACATATTACTATTCGTCGGATTTATTATTATTATGTGTGCCTATGCCAAGAGGCACACATATTACTATTCCTCGGATTTATTATTATTATTATTATTATTATTATGTGTGCCTATGCCAAGAGGCACACATATTACTATTCGTCGGATTTATTATTATTATTATTATTATTATTATTATTATTATTATCCAGTTTCCGCCTGAAATTTTGCAGCGAATCTCGCCCCGCAGTTTTGAGACAAGCTTCATATATGTTACCTCATTTTGTGCGGCCGGATCTGGAATGGTGTGCTATGACTTTTGGTCTTTGTGAATGTTATAGTTTTTAAATATTAATATTTTAGTGAAAATTTTCCAGCGCTCCTCTGCCGAACAGTTTTGACATTAGGGTTACATATGTTAGATCATTTTGTGCGGCTGGAGCTGGACTATTATGTCATGACTTTTGGTGTTCATGACTTTTATAGTTTTTAATATTAATATTTTAGTGCAAATTTAGGCCAATTCATCTTTTGGCGCCAAATAAACAGACTTCATTTGTGGTGTGTTGGCTCTCTCTAGTGGTATGCCGGGAGTGGTACAGCCTGTGTACCCTTATTTGGATTACCGTAATGATGACAATTTCAACGGTGCGCACAGCGTCGCTGCTTTCAGGAGCCATTGGAATTTTTAAGGTTGCGCAAATCATTCAAAAGTTATGGTAATGCTTGGTGGAAAACTCAATATCCCACAATTCATAGCACGCCTCTACAGAGTGAACAATGGCGGCCACCACTTCGTTTTATATGTCTTTTATTCGTGTTTCTAGGTCACAAAATAAGCTTTTAAGATATTTTCAGGCGAGAATGTAGGTGTGTAAACTTCAAATATCTGCTTGTTTTATCATATTAGCGACAGTGCTCTGACGACCTCGTCCTGCCTGACAGCTAGCCGGCTACCTAGCTAGCTGCCGCGCCTTGGCTGCAAATGCACAGCGAGGGACTCTCTCTCCTTTCACCTCCCTGGTCTCTCGCAAATGCTCGCACAGAATCGGAGTTACAGCTGGATGTGGAAAAAATAACTGAGTTGTTTGGTGGTGCTATAATGCGGAGCTACAACAGTGGGCAGCTATCCACGGTGTATGACAGAAAGGACATGCCGCGACCGCCGATGACCGGTGTTTGCTAACACGGAGGTCAATCGTGGATCAGGAAAGCGAAGGCAGGGCGTGAGGTGAACTGAATTTCAGGTAAGAAGTTATGACCTGCACTCTATTTGGGTCAGATATAAACCGAGTTTAGGTGTAGTTTATTTAGCAGCAGTTCTCTTATGTGTTGCTGATAGCCGGCTAGCTAGCTAGCGCCGCTAGCATAGTTAGCTAGCGCTGCTAGCGACCCTTCGTGAAAAACCACCCAGGCTTGGCTGATAGTGAGGTGGCTAAAATTTGTTTCATCGCCCGATCGCTCGGCAAGGGTCTGTGTCTTAGCTGGTGTCTAAACCGAGTTTAGGTGTAGTTTGTTTTCATTGTGCTGACTTTTTACAATCGTACTGCGTGCTAGCTAGCACGATGGGAGTTTGTATACAGCTGTGTGCGCGCTAAGTTACTGAAGTTGGACTTTATTTTATTCACAAGGGTTGGTTCATAGAGTTGCCGTACAAACGGAATCGTGCCACATTCAGAGAAAATATTACGATTTATTCTGTCGTTACGAAGCCTCCCCTGTCATTCTCTGCCTGTTGCAACTTCAATCATGAAACTGATCAATGATCGGCTTTTCGCTCTTGTTTGTTTATCGCCTAAACAACAGCTGCACGTTTAAGCTTGATCAGCTGTTGTTAGAATTCATTTGCTTCTAATTTCTAGTATCAGCTGATGTCGATGTGGAAAAAAATAACTGAGTTGTTTGGTGGTGGAGCTACAACAGAGGGCAGCTATCCACGGTGTGTGTGACAGAAAGGACATGCCGCGAACAAGACATAAAAGGCGGTGAGGCTACCGCCGATCGACCGGTGTTTGCTAACGCAGAGGTCAATCGTGGATCAGGGAAAGCGAAGGCAGGAGCAACAGCAGCACGTTTAAGCTTGATCAGCTGTTGTTAGAATTCTTTTGATTTTAATTTCTAGTATCAGCTGATGTTTGCTGGAGCATGAAGATGAAATCAGGAGATGTCCTTACTGAATCATCAGAGCTGAACTGGTGATGGAGAAACAGGTTTACACTTTAGGTGACATGAATGAGTTGAAGGAAGTTATGAGTTGTTTTTGTGTGTAGCTGACAGCTGGTAACTGTGCAGGGGCGGATCTAGCAAAGCTTTTGCCGGGGGCAGCTAGGGCATTAACAGAGAAAGGTGGACACAAAGATATACTTTTCTTTCTTACTCTCATATAAAATATTTAGCTTTTATTAAATAGTTATCTGAATCTCACAGCCAAAGTTTGTATAATAATACACAAGATTGGCTGTAGACCATTGTTCATAATTCAGAACACTGTGTAAAAATAACAAAAACAAAAAGTGAATGCATGTGTGAAAAGTGGTCCATAATGTAATGCTTCAAAGCGTGTTCATGCAAACATTGTCGGGTCTGCCGTGGTACAATGGGACTTCTGCTCATGAACCTGTGTGCACAGCGTCTGCAAATCGGCGCTGTACAAAGTAACTTCATCTTTACACAAAACTGTAAGCTGTCATCTGTGAAGCGTGAGCGGTGTTTGTTTTACCATAGTTCATGGTGGAGAATGGCTGCTCTTCTGAGTTTTGCTCTCTGTAGCCGTATGAATGGCAAACTACAGTGATTAGCAGCGGCATAGGCACACATAAAATTTCTTCTGAAATTTTCGCTTTCTAGTTATTATTATTATTTTCCTTTTTCCGCCTGAAATTTTGCAGCGTATCTCGACCCGCAGTTTTGAGACAAGCTTCATATATGTTACCTCATTTTGTGCGGCTGGATCTGGAATGGTGTGCTATGACTTTTGGTGTTTATGAATTTTATAGTTTTTAAATATTAATATTTTAGTGAAAATTTTCCCGCTCCTCTCTGCGAAACGGTTTTGACATTAGGGTTACATATGTTAGATCATTTTGTGCGGCTGGAGCTGGACTATTATGTTATGACTTTTGGTGTTTATGACTTTTATAGTTTTTGAAATATTTGGATTTTAGTGCAAATTTGGGCCAATTTCTAGGCTCCTGAGAAAGAAACTGACTTTTGGCCCCATAGAAACAGACGTCATTTGTGGTGTGTTGGCTCTCTCTAGTGGTATACCGGGGAGTAGTACGGGCTAAAACTTTTATTCTTGTCGGAAAACTCCATATCCCACAATTCATAGCACGCCTCTGCCAGTGAAACAATGGCGGACACCACTTGGATTCTATAATGCTTTTTTGGTGTTTCTAGGTCACAAAATAAACTTTTACGATATTTTCAGGCGAGAATGTAGGTGTGTAAACTTCAAATATCTGCTCGTTTTATCAAGACATCCCATATTCTCTTACGTGTTGTTGATAGCCGGCTAGCTAGCTAGCGCCGCTAGCCTCTGCCAGTGAAACAATGGCGGACACCACTTGGATTCTATAATGCTTTTTTCGTGTTTCTAGGTCACAAAATAAACTTTTAAGATATTTTCAGGCGAGAATGTAGGTGTGTAAACTTCAAATATCTGCTCGTTTTATCAAGACATCCCATATTCTCTTCACGTGTTGTTGATAGCCGGCTAGCTAGCTAGCTAGCGTAGCCGCTTAGCGACCCTTCGTGAAAAAAGCACCCAGGTTTGGCTTATAGTGAAGCGGCAGAAAGTCGTGTCAACACCCGATCGCCGCCAAGGGTCTGCGTTTAGCTGGACTTATTTTTCGCTTATATGGGCCAATGATGCTGGAAACCGAAGGCAGGAGCGTGAGGTGAACTGAATTTCAGGTAAGAAGTTATGAACTGCACTCTATTTGGGTCAGATATAAACAGAGTTTAGGTGTAGTTTATTTTCGTTGTGCTGACTTTTTTACAATCGTACTGCATGCTAGCTAGCAAGACGGGAGTTTATATACAGCTGTGTGCGCTAAGTTACTGACGTTGGACTTTATTTTATTCATAATGGTTAGTTCGTAGAGTTGCCGTACAAACGGAATCGTGCCACATTCAGAGAAAATATTACGATTTATTCTGTCGTTACGAAGCCTCCCCTGTCATTCTCTGCCTGTTGCAACTTCAATCATGAAACTGATCAACGATCGGCTTTTTGCTCTTGTTTATCGCGCTAAACACAGCAGCACGTTTAAGCTTGATCAGCTGTTGTTAGAATTCATTTGCTTTTAATTTCTAGTATCAGCTGATGTTTGCTGGAGCCACAGCTGTAGAAGCGGCTGGTCGAAACCAGGAGATGACCTTACTGAATCATCAGAGCTGAACTGGTGATGGAGAAACAGGTTTACCTTTTTTTAGGTGACATGAATGAGTTGAAGGAAGTTATGAACTGTTTCTGAGAGAAATAAACACCAAGCTCCTTTTTTATTTAGCTGACAGCTGGTAACTGTGCAGGGGCGGATCTAGCAAGGCTTTTGCCAGGGGGCCAGGTAGGGCGTTAACAGAGAAAGGTGGACACAGAGATATACCTTTCTTTCTTACTCTCATACAGGAGTGCAGAATTATTAGGCAAGTTGTATTTTGAGGAATAATTTTATTATTGAACAACAACCATGTTCTCAATGAACCCAAAAACACATTAATATCAAAGCTGAATGTTTTTGGAAGTAGTTTTTAGTTTGTGTTTAGTTTTAGCTATTTTAGGGGGATATCTGTGTGTGCAGGTGACTATTACTGTGCATAATTATTAGGCAACAACAACAAAAACAGATATATACCCATTTCAATTATTTATTATTACCAGTGAAACCAATATAACATCTCCACATTCACAAATATACATTTCTGACATTCAAAAACAAAACAAAAACAAATCAGCGACCAATATAGCCACCTTTCTTTGCAAGGACACTCAAAAGCCTGCCATCCATGGATTCTGTCAGTGTTTTGATCTGTTCACCATCAACATTAGCGTGCAGCAGCAACCACAGCCTCCCAGACACTGTTCAGAGAGGTGTACTGTTTTCCTCCTTGTAAATCTCACATTTGATGATGGACCACAGGTTCTCAATGGGGTTCAGATCAGGTGAACAAGGAGGCCATGTCATTAGTTTTTCTTCTTTATACCCTTTCTTGCCAGCCACGCTGTGGAGTACTTGGACGCGTGTGATGGAGCATTGTCCTGCATGAAAATCATGTTTTTCTTGAAGGATGCAGACTTCTTCCTGTACCACTGCTTGAAGAAGGTGTCTTCCAGAAACTGGCAGTAGGACTGGGAGTTGAGCTTGACTCCATCCTCAACCCGAAAAGGCCCCACAAGCTCATCTTTGATGATACCAGCCCAAACCAGTACTCCACCTCCACCTTGCTGGTGTCTGAGTCGGACTGGAGCTCTCTGCCCTTTACCAATCCAGCCACGGGCCCATCCATCTGGCCCATCAAGACTCACTCTCATTTCATCAGTCCATAAAACCTTAGAAAAATCAGTCTTGAGAGATTTCTTGGCCCGGTCTTGACGTTTCAGCTTGTGTGTCTTGTTCAGTGGTGGTCGTCTTTCAGCCTTTCTTACCTTGGCCATGTCTCTGAGTATTGCACACCTTGTGCTTTTGGGCACTCCAGTGATGTTGCAGCTCTGAAATATGGCCAAACTGGTGGCAAGTGGCATCTTGGCAGCTGCACGCTTGACTTTTCTCAGTTCATGGGCAGTTATTTTGCGCCTTGGTTTTTCCACACGCTTCTTGCGACCCTGTTGACTATTTTGAATGAAACGCTTGATTGTTCGATGATCACGCTTCAGAAGCTTTGCAATTTTAAGACTGCTGCATCCTCTGCAAGATATCTCACTATTTTTGACTTTTCTGAGCCTGTCAAGTCCTTCTTTTGACCCATTTTGCCAAAGGAAAGGAAGTTGCCTAATAATTATGCACACCTGATATAGGGTGTTGATGTCATTAGACCACACCCCTTCTCATTACAGAGATGCACATCACCTAATATGCTTAATTGGTAGTAGGCCTTCGAGCCTATACAGCTTGCAGTAAGACAACATGCATGAAGAGGATGATGTGGACAAAATACTCATTTGCCTAATAATTCTGCACTCCTGTATAAAATATTTAGCTTTTATTAAATAGTTATCTGAATCTTACAACCAAAGTTTGTATAATAATACACAAGATTGGCTGTAGACCATTGTTCATCATTCAGAACACTGTGTAAAAATAACAAAAAACAAAAAGTGAATGCACAGCCGGCTGTGTGGGTAAACCAACCATGTGTGAAAAGTGGTCCATAACGTAATGCTTCAAAGCGTGTTCGTGCAAACATTGTCGAGTCTGCCGTGGTACAATGGGACGTCTGCTCATGAACCTGTGTGCACAGGTCTGCAAATCGGCGCTGTACGAAGTAACTTCATCTATACGCAAAACTGTAAGCTGTCATCTGTGAAGCGTGAGAGGTGTTTGTTCTTACCATAGTTCATGGTGGAGAATGGCTGCTCTGCTGAGTTTTCCTCTGTAGCCGTATGAATGGCAAACTACAGTGATTAGCAGCGGCATAGGCACACATAAAATTTCTTCTGAAATTTTCGCTTTCTAGTTATTCTTATTATTCTTCAGTTTCCGCCTGAAATTTTGCAGCGAATCTCGCCCCGCAGTTTTGAGACAAGCTTCATATATGTTACCTCATTTTGTGCGGCTGGATCAGGAATGGTGTGCTATGACTTTTGGTGTTTATGACTATTATAGTTTTTGAAATATTAATATTTTAGTGAAAATTTTCCCGCGCTCCTCTGCCGAACAGTTTTGACAATAGGGTTAAATATGTTAGATCATTTTGTGCGGCTGGAGCTGGACTATTATGTTGTGACTTTTGGTGTTTATGAGTTTTATAGTTTTTTAAATATTAATATTTTAGTGCAAATTTAGGCCAATTCCTCTTTTGGCGCCAAATAAACAGACTTCATTTGTGGTGTGTTGGCTCCATCTTTTGGTCCCATTGAAACAAATTTTAAACTTCATTTGTGGTGTGTTGGCTCTCTCTAGTGGTATGCCGGGAGTGGTACAGCCTGTCTACCCTTATTTGGATACCGTAATGATGACAATATCATTGGCGCGCACAGCCTCGCTGCTTTCAGGAACCATTGGAAGTTTTAAGGTTGCGCGAACCACTGAATAATTACGGTAACCGCAATGCTTTTCATAGCATGCCTCTACCGAGTCAAACAATGGCGGACACCACTTCGTTTTATATGTCTTTTATTCGTGTTTCTAGGTCACAAAATACACTTTTAAGATATTTTCAGGCGAGAATGTAGGTGTGTAAACTTCAAATATCTGCTCGTTTTATCAGGACATCCCATATTAGCGACAATTCTCTTCACGTGTTGCTGCTAGCCG
This sequence comes from Oreochromis aureus, assembly GCF_013358895.1. Taxonomy (NCBI): domain Eukaryota; kingdom Metazoa; phylum Chordata; class Actinopteri; order Cichliformes; family Cichlidae; genus Oreochromis; species Oreochromis aureus. The sequence continues at coordinate 484,857 of NW_024108868.1, forward strand.
GCTTAGCTAGCTAGCGCCGCTAGCATAGTTAGCTAAGCGCTGCTACCGACCCTTCGTGAAAAAAAGCACCCAGGCTTGGCTTATATTGAGGCGGGTGAAACTCGTGTCAGCACCCGGTCGCTCGCCGACAGTATGTGTTTTAGCTGGACTTATTTTTCATTTATATGGGCCGATGATGCTGGAAACCGAAGGCAGGAGCGTGAGGTGAACTGAATTTCAGGTGAGAAGTTATGAACTGCACTCTATTTGGGTCAGATATAAACCGAGTTTAGGTGTAATTTGTTTTCATTGTGCTGACTTTTCACAATTGTACTGCGTGCTAGCTAGCACGACGGAGTTTGTATACAGCTGTGTGCGTGCTAAGTTACTGACGTTGGACTTTATTTTATTCATAAGGGTTCGTTTCAGTAGAGTTGCCGTACAAACGGAATCGTGCCACATTCAGAGAAAATATTACGATTTATTCTGTCGTTACGAAGCCTCCCCTGTCATTCTCTGCCTGTTGCAACTTCAATCATGAAACTGATCAATGATCGGCTTTTCGCTCTTGTTTGTTTATCGCCTAAACAACAGCTGCATTTAAGCTTGATCAGCTGTTGTTAGAATTCATTTGCTTCTAATTTCTAGTATCAGCTGATGTCGATGTGGAAAAAATAACTGAGTTGTTTGGTGGTGGAGCTACAACAGAGGGCAGCTATCCACCGGTGTGTGACAGAAAGGACATGCCGCGAACGAGACATAAAAGGCGGTGAGGCTACCGCCGATCGACCGGTGTTTGCTAACGCGAGGTCAATCGTGGATCAGGGAAAGCGAAGGCAGGAGCGTGAGGTGAACTGAATTTCAGGTAAGAAGTTATGACCTGCACTCTATTTGGGTCAGATATAAACCGAGTTTAGGTGTAGTTTATTTTCGTTGTGCTGACTTTTTCAGTCACTTACAATAACTCGTACTGCGTGCTAGCTAGCACGACAGAGTTTGTATACAGCTGTGTGCGCGCTAAGTTACCGATATTGAACTTTATGAGAGCCTCCCCTGTCATTCTCTCGCCTGTTGAAACTTCAGTCATGAAACTGATCAATGATCGGCTTTTCTCTCTTGTTTGTTTATCGCGCTAAACAACAGCAGCATGTTTAAGCTTGATCAGCTGTTGTTAGAATTCATTTGCTTTTAATTTCTAGTATCAGCTGATGTTTGCTGCAGCCACAGCTGTAAAAACGGCTGTTCCAAACCAGATGTCCTTACTGAATCATCAGAGCTGAACAGGTGATGGAGAAACAGGTTTACCCTTAGGCAGTGTTGGGAAGGTTACTTTTAAAATGTATTCCACTACAGAATACTGAATACATGCCCCAAAATGTATTCTGTAACGTATTCCGTTACGTTACTCAATGAGAGTAACGTATTCTGAATACTTTGGAATACTTAATATATTATCATGCTGTTTACAACTACATGAATGTCCTATTGCTGTGATTTATTACTGATACTGGAGGTCCGCGGCTCCGAAACGTAGTAAAGGGACCTCTGGCTAATACGGTGGGTTCCGTGTCGGGCTGGTAGCCTTAAAATAGCTTTACTTTGTTGTCTGGGTCAACTTTGCTTGCCAGAGACAGAGAGAGGCGTTGAAAGGCTTCTCCAACGGAACTTATTTTTTCCAGAGGAAAACACGAACACAGTGTACAGTTGAGTCTTAATAGCTTACTTACAAATGGGCTCCTCAGGCACTCTTCTTGGCTGCAGTGGTTATTATTATATTTACATGCTTCCAGCTCCCGTTTTTGCTCCGTGACAGCTCGGACTTTTCCTTTCTCTCGCTCCCTCGCTCACAGACACATAACGGGTATGGTAGTCCATTCTCCCTGCAGCACGGACTACACTGCCCATCAGGCTACATGCTTTAGAGCTATGCCTGTAGCGTTCTGCCTTTTAGCTTAGCACAACAACAACAACAACAAAAAAGCGCTCTCTCACCCAGGAAACACGCAGAGAGAGAGCGTCACCCTGTAACCATGGCAACCATAACGCTGCCGCCTGGAACAACAGAACGTAGCTGTCAAACAAACCCAAACAGTCCTGACCCGTGACAATATGAAACAGGGAAGTACCGCCGTGTATTCCATTTATTTCAACAAAGTAACTGTATTCTGAATACCACCTTTTTAAACGGTAACTGTAACGGAATACAGTTACTCATATTTTGTATTCTGAATACGTAACGGCGGTACATGTATTCCGTTACTCCCCAACACTGCCCTTAGGTGACATGAATGAGTTGAAGGGAAGTTATGAACTGTTTCTGAGAGACAAATATACACCAAGCTCCTTTTTTTGTGTAGCTGACAGCTGGTAACTGTGCAGGGGCGGATCTAGCAAAGCTTTTGCCAGGGGGGCCAGGTAGGGCATTAACAGAGAAAGGTGGACACAAAGATATACTTTTCTTTCTTACTCTCATATAAAATATTTAGCTTTTATTAAATAGTTATCTGAATCTTACAACCAAAGTTTGTATAATAATACACAAGATTGGCTGTAGACCATTGTTCATCATTCAGAACACTGTAAAAATAACAAAAACAAAAAGTGAATGCAAAAGTGCATAAATATTTATTTTACGTGTTTCATGTGTGTGGCGGGCGCGTGGTCTGCAGTGCCGCTGCAGGGGAGGTGGACCCACCTGAGCGGCACCTGCAATCACGCCTCGGGCGTAGTCTGTGCTCTCTCGGCTGTTTTTTGTGTGTGTCGGGCTGTGAGTTGAAAAGCTACAGCCGGCTGTTTGGGTACACCAACCATGTGTGAAAAGTGGTCCATAACATAATGCTTCAAAGCGTGTTCATGCAAACATTGTCGGATCTGCCGTGGTACAATGGGACTTCTGCTCATGAACCTGTGTGCACAGCGTCTGCAAATCGGCGCTGTACGAAGTAACTTCATCTTTACCCAAAACTGTAAGCTGTCATCTGTGAGGCGCGAGCGGTGTTTGTTTTTACCATAGTTCATGGTGGAGAATGGCTGCTCTGCTGAGTTTTGCTCTCTGTAGCTGTATGAATGGCAGACTACACTGATTACCAGCGGCATAGGCACACATAAAATTTCTTCTGAAATTTTCCCTTTCTAGTTATTGTGTGGATGCCCTCAAAGGGCTTCCACACTATTGAGTTCCTGTTTCTCTTTATTCTTTATCTTTATACTTTATTCTTCTAGTTGCTCCGTAATTCGCCGTTTAACTACTGCTTCAGTTTTCAGCCGATTTTCACCGTTCAAACTCTAAACTGTTCTGCTCTTTCTGCTAATGACTGCTATGACTTTTGGTGTTGATTACTATTATACTTTTTAAAATATTACACTTTTTTTCCTTTAATTTGTCCCATTGAAATGAATGGAAAACTTCCACAGTTCTGCTAAAACTTGCTTGTTTTTGAAACTTAACTACTTTGTCATACTTTCACCTAGAAACTCCATTCAAACTTGTTAAGAGATTTTGTTTAATGTTTTATTAAATAACATCTTTCCCTAAATAGGTTTGCGAATGTACAATGATGTTCATATATTTTATACTACATGTATCTTGTCACTACACATGCACGTGAGCCTTGCTGACTTCTAAGAAAATGACTGGTATAAGGAGGTTGCCACAGGAAACCTCACCTTTGCTGAGTTTGTTGAGTCTGCCGTTGGGAACAGGAACCAACTGGCTTCTGTCTCCTTTAAGATAGGCTTGACCAGTTCCTTACTGACAGTTGAACGATATATGTTTATGCTTTGTAAGGAGTGGTATGTTATCTCTTCCTACATGTGTCTGTGACGCAAACATGCTTGAGTATAAATAAAGCTGACTGCAAAGCCTCGGGGTGAGTATCACCCGATTACTCACCCGTGCGCACGTAGTTCTCTGAACAAAACTCTGACTGTTTTGTATTCCTTCAATGTGTTTTATAATGTCTTACCACTGACATTTAATTGGTCCTTCGAGCGGATTTGTTGATTGATTTTATTATATCATCTAACTATTTACAGACGGAGCCGCCGGATCCTGACGCCGTGACTACCTGCACTGTAAACCACCGCTTCCAGCGAAGCGAGGAAAAGCCCAGAGTCGTAGATTCGCCTACTGGCCAGTGTCGTATACAGGTCCACGACGCCAGGACCCGTGACGCCGAAAAAAAAAGAACACAGCGCAACATTGAAGGTGAATATAAAGCAGCCAGAAACACTTTATGTTGAATAATCGATTTTAGGCTGACACTGCTCAAAGTAGAAGGGTCCTGTGTGGCCAAAAGGACAGACGTGTCCTATTGTAAAACGTCCTGTGTGGACCGGGTCCTGTGTGGACCCGCACGTAACGCGCCGCCTGTGTAAGACGGACTAAGTCGCCCGGTGTGGGCCCAGTCCGCAACAAAAAGAGAGGTTGGTAGCTCAGTGGTTTCATTTCACTCCGGGAGTGAAAGGTAATGAGAGTGTCAAATAAAAATAGGATTTTTTTTCTAAACGCGCTGTATGTTTGTTGAGGAGTAAGTGCTTCATTGAATAGGAACTCTAGGCTCCTGCACTACTCCTAGTGTTTTCCTGTGAGTACTGAATGGTGAGGAAGAGAAAGGTTGCGCATCAACGCATAAAAATTAAGTCCGCCCCTGAATTTAGTTCAGGGTAGAAGGCTGACTTAATAAACCTCCTCTGACTCTAGTGCCAGAATGTCTCACAGTGTGTGTGTTGGCAGTATTAATAAATAAATAAAATAGTATTAAGGAAAAAATAAAAAAACAAATATAAATATTGCATCGACTAAATAAAATTAGAAATGGGCAACAAATCCACAAAACCCGAATTAACACCCGACGAACAGTGGATGGAGAAAAAACACCCAGGTGCAGGTCAAATAAGTGCAGATAGATGGAGAAACCCCAAAAACAAAACTAATTGCAGTGCCTGGGACGGGAATGCCAACCCCGCCCCAATACAACGGCTGCACAAGTGCTTGCAGCAAGAAATAGAAAAAACTAGCGGAAAGAAAAAGGATTTGCGAACGTTTGAATATGTGAGCTTTTTTGTACCATGGCAGGAGGAAAGTAAAAGGCGTGAGGATAAGAGAAAAGAGAAGCAAAACAAACAGAGCGAAAAACTAACTACTGAGATAGTAAACCCCCCTCCTTATCAGCCGCCTCCCCCTGCCTTGGCCCCCCCAGATAGTGAGCAACCACCAAAACCTTATTCCCCAGTCTCAAAGAATCCCTTTGTGAAACCCCAAGACCCCTATGCTGCAGCTAGGCAACAGCTTAATTTAACCGCACATGAAAACCCATCCACTCTAGGGTTTCCTCCACCGCTGTTCCCACCCACACTGGGTCAATTTCCGTTAATCCAGGTACCAAATCCCAATTTTGGCCGAGTAACTGGTCCTGCGGTCGACGGTGTGATCCCCAGGGATCCGAACGCGTTCACATACACATATCAACCGTGGACAGCTGAGGATCGGAAAATGTGTTAAAGGATGTTCCCCCTTTAAACGAGGGACACCAACAGTGGAGGGACGCAGTAGACATAATACGCTCCAATTGGCTGTTAAACGGCAGAGAAATGCTACAGGTGCTCCAGGACTTATTGGGCCTGAAGCTGGCCCGGGTCCGAGGAGAGTACACGGGTAACGGGCGGACGGGAGGCTTTAAGAGGCGATAATTTAATTCAGGCATTAAACCCAGTTTATGAGAGGATAAGAACCATTCTGGCACCTAGGCCAGATTATGGAAAAATAGGAGAAACAAAGCAAAATGAAAACGAGTCTGCCTCTGACTTCCTGGATAGACTACGGCCAGTTTTCAGACAAAACTCAGGTCTAGAATATGATGAGGGCGTGAACACCCCTTTCAACAACAGTTAAAAAACGCAGCGTTTCTAAAAGGCCTCCTCCCAAAAGTCCGCGCCCACGAGATAAACACTGGGTCACTCAAAATACTGGAAGCTTAGCTGATGCCCTACAGCATGCAGAGCACGCAGTAAAAGTGCAGAAAAACAAAGCAGCACAAACAGGAGTTTTTATAGTAACAACAGAGGGAGGCATGGTCGCTTATGCGGGAAAAAATCCACAGCAAAGAGGGAAAAGTAGGAAACAAAACACAGGCGATAAAGAAAGGCACACAAGGTGCTATAACATGCGACAAAGAAGGTCATTTTGCTAGAGATTGTAGGAACAAGCCTAGAGACCAAGAGATAGACGCGACCGCAGAGAAGGCAGAGACAGAGATAGATATGACCGCTCAGATAGACGAGATAGGCAGGACAGCGAAGAGGAGGAAGACAGTGGAGAAATATGACTAGACTCCCGCCCCAAAGTTCAGAGCAACAACAGCAGGGATAGTACAGAAACTTTCAACATACATCAACTGCTGTTGGGCTCTGAACACAAACCCGAAGTGACAATCCACATAAATGGCAAACCGTACCTCATGTTGTGCGACACAGGAGCCTGCATGACCGTGCTGAGGGAGGAGCCACCGCGAACATATTTTTCAAAAGACGCTCGCGTTGTGACCTCCGCTTTAGGGCACACCACAACACAGCTGCTGACGCAAAAACTAGATTTTCTACACTCAGATAGTAGTAGATGCTGCAAATTACAATGCATTATCGATTCCAGCTGTCCTGTAAACTTACTGGGGCGAGATGGTTTAATGAAGCTGAGAATAGGTGTGGTGCCTGAGAGCAATGGCATGAGAGCAGAGCTCATGCTCTCTGAAATCCATGAACTAACATGTCACTCAGACGGCGAGCCACATTATTACTGGACATTGGACCTGCCACCATTACCCCAGTTGATTACCACAGCTGAGCGCTATCTGCCCAGCTCATCATCTACCATGTCATTTAATGAGCTGCACAATACCATACGTTTTAAACAAACACCAGGCCCCGATTCGGAGTATGACACACAGGTCCATCGTTTAGGACCTCAAAAGCTAACACTACAACATCTCTACGTCACAAAAAGCGGAAACGCAGTGTGTTCAGTGATACAACCCCCTAAGGTCAGAGAGTTAAATCGAATGCTTATTCCACATGTTTCTGTAGCAAAAAGCCCAGAAACTCAATGGAGAGACCTGGCCACCATCCTTAAACGAGTACAAAACGATCATTACGAGAAAACTGAAGAAACACACGGAGGCTGGCTCCAGGGCCGCAGAACTGGTTGTATGAGATATACTCTAGGATGGGTGCTAAACACACAGCCCAGTACCCACCTGGATACCTCCCCGGCCACATGTTATGTGATCGAGGAGGCAGAATGATTTATCCTAACACCCGTCGAGAACGCGGAAATAAAAATGCTTCCATCATCATTGTGGTCAAAAGGACCCACAGACGTAGGCTTAATAAAAAATGCTGACCCAGTAAAAGTAAAAATCATCTCAAAACACAGACCGATGAAACCACAATACCCACTCTCTGCAGAAGCTAGAGACGGCATACGCCCAGTGATAGCAGACATGGAGAAAGCAGGAATTCTGATCAAAACAACAAAAACAACATGTAACACACCAATATTTCCAATAAAAAAAGCAAATACAGGAAAATATAGGCTAGTACATGATTTAAGAGCAATAAACGACATCACTGAACAAATACCACCAATAGTGGCAAATCCACACACAATTTTGAACCAAGTGTCACCACGGGAACAATGGTTCTCAGTAATTGACCTGTCAAACGCTTTCTTCTCAGTACCATTGCACCCCGAGTCACGTGGGCTGTTTGGCTTCACATTTGATGGCCAAAGATACACTTATACACGGCTGCCACAGGGTTTCCAAAACAGCCCCACTCTATACGCTGAGGCCCTGAGACAGTCAATGTCCTCCTGCACTCTGCCTGCTCCAGGACAGTTCCTACTTTACGTAGATGACATCCTGGTAACCGGAAACACGCAGGAAGATTGCAGGACGAACACTCTAGTGGTGCTGAGACACCTCGCAGAACAGGGACACAAAGTCTCACAACATAAATTGCAACTATGGCAACCTAAGGTCACATACCTGGGTCATGAGCTAACAGGACAGGGTCGAAGGTTATTAGACAGCAGGAAAACGGCGGTGCAAACTGCCCCAAAACCACTAACAAAACAACAAATGATGAGTTTCCTCGGCCTCAGCAATTTTTGCAGAAGTTGGATTCCAGAGTACGCTCTCAGGGTCCAACCCCTGCAAAACCTTATCTATGGGAAAAATATGGCCCTGAAGGATAAACTGACCTGGACTGCTGAAGCAGAAGCTGCCTTCACCAATCTAAAACTGGCTTTACAAACGAGCACGGTTCTAGCATTACCAGACTATGATAAACCTTTCTATTTACACGTGGACGGAAATTCTGGATATATGAAAGCTGTGCTAACCCAAGCATTTGGGGATAAACAACGTCCACTTGCATTTTATTCTTGCAAATTAGACTCAGTGGCCTCAGGCCTACCAACCTGTGTACAAGCCTGTGCAGCAGCAGCAGAAGCAGTAAAAAAGTCAGCAGACATCATACTCGGCCACCCGTTAATAGTCAAGGTCCCACACGCGGTGACCTCAATTCTATTACAAGCAAACCTATCATATTTGACACATGCCAGACAGCTGTCATATGTAGGAATATTATTGTCACAGTCACACATAAATATAGAGAAATGTGGTCAGTTGAACCCAAGTACCCTACTTCCTGCGGAAACGGATGGTGACACGCATAGCTGCCTACATAAACTTGATGAAGAAACGAAACCAAGAGCAGATATATACAGCTTGCCGCAAACAACCTTCGCCGACATCTTTGTAGATGGCTCTGCTAGCAAAGACAAAACTAGAGGAAACTGTGTGGGTTACGCAGTAACCACGATTGACACTGTCATCGAGGCACGACCTCTACCTTCCACACATTCGGCACAAAGTGCAGAACTAATAGCAGTTATCCGTGCCTGCGAACTACATAAAGATAAAGATATTAACATTCACACAGACAGTCAGTATGTCTTTGCTGCAGTACACCATTTCGCAAAAATATGGCAAAATAGGGGCATGATTACCTCCACAGGGGCACCAGTACAACATGGCAGTCATCTGAAAAAGTTACTAGAAGTAATCACATTACCCAGAAAATTAGCACTGTGCAAATGTGCTGCACATCAAAAAGATGACTCTTACATCACTAAAGGAAATAACTTTGCAGATAAAGCAGCAAAAGAAGCTGCACAGCAAAAAACAAATGTTCTTACATTAACCTCGTGCTCCCTGATACCAATAGAAATCCTTAAAAACGAACAAAAGGCGGCACCACAAAATGAAAAATCCTCGTGGTTAAAAGATGGCGCAATTCTGAAAGATGATATTATGACGTGTAATGGGAAACCTATTCTACCTAAATCCCTACATAAAACAGCAGCATTAGTGACACATGGGCAGTGCCATTTGTCAACAGCAGGGATGGTAGATATTCTTTCTAAACAATTCTACTCAAAAAATTTTGAAAACTCAGCTAAAGCATATATAAGAACATGCATGATATGCCAAAAACATAATGCACAGGGAAATTTAAGGCCAAAGAGAGGCCATTTCCCAACACCGCCACATCCTTTTCATACGATACACATGGATTTTATCCAATTACATAAACACCAACAAGTAGAATATGCACTAGTAATCATAGACGTATTCTCAAAGTGGCCAGAAATCTACCCAGTGAAGAAAAATGATGCAATCTCGGTGGCAAAATGTTTGTGTAATCATTTTATCCCAACATATGGAATACCAAATCTAATAAGATCTGACAATGGCACACACTTTGTAAATGAAGTAATATCAAAAGTCTCCGAAGCGCTAGGTTTCAGCATAAAACATCACTGCTCATACCACCCACAGAGTGCAGGGCTGGTAGAAAGAACCAATGGCACTATAAAACAAAGGTTAAGGAAATGCATGGAGGAAACTGGTCGCCCTGGCCTGAATGTGTAGGTCTGGTCAAAATGTGGATGAGACTAACACAAGGCTCACAGAAACTGACACCCTTCGAAATAGTACATGGGCGACCCTTTCCTCTACCCATTACAAGTGAACCGATAGATAAATCCATAAGAGACACAACGCTGGCAGAATGGATGACAAAACTGTTGGAAAACAAGGAAATAGTTTTGAACAATCAACTGCCGAGTGATTCTTTTTCAGTCTCTTCCAGGTTGAAACCAGGGGATTGGATCCTGATAAAAGTGCTCCAGAGGAAAAACTGGTCCTCCCCGAGGTGGGAAGGACCCTACCAAGTCCTCCTGGCCACACCAACAGCCTGCAAAATTGCTGAACGCCCTCCTGGATCCACCAAAGCCACACGAAGAAGGTCGAACTACTCCAGGATTCATCGACGTCAGCCCAAAGTGAGTAACAGCCTAGATTCCAGTCCTCCCTAACCTCCGGTGTTCGCTCGGTGGGGAGTAGGGTGATCAGTGGCAACACTTGGGATCCCACTCCTCTGGCTGAGGTCTACTCACCAGGGGCCCTGGGAGTGACAAGGGGTCGAGAAGAAACTCACTCACAAAACAAAGAAGATCTAAAGACACCAAAAGTGCTGCAATGACACTTGTCATCACAGTACTATGTACACTCTTGTGGTTGGTGGCCATCAAGAGCCAGGTGAATGGATTCAACCCCTGTAACGAAACGGCCGCAACACAGGTCACAACCACAGCAGACCTGTACCTGTGTTACAACCAAACGAGCTTCAGTCAACAGTATGGATTCCCTGAACTCATTCCATATCGGAGGATACTTAGGGAGCCAGTGGCCTGGATATGACTGGTACCTGTCAAGCTCAGATGCCACCAACCCAGGCTGGGACACAGTCTTCACCTATACTGGAAACGACTGGACACCAACGCCAACACAAGGATCTGCTAGAAATTTGTCTAAACAGCTGAATCTGACTAAGACAAACACACATCTGGTGGTCAACTTCCACACAACAAGCCACCCACTACTGGAAAACCCACCTAAATCACAGAAGAGGACCTATGTAGTTCCACAGACGTCATCATCACACACTGAACATTGGCGGGCAGCTCTAGCTGCTACCACCTAACCTTGTTCATATATAAGAGTGGAAAAGACCCCACCATTTCTTATCTATATGTAACAACCTCACCAGGAATGAAGAAAGCAACGCAATACGACCACCGTCACAAGCAGCGGCCCCGCCTTGACCAAAGGGCCACTCTCAACATCTATGACCACAGTAGTCATAGCCGGACCAGAACTGGAAGCCGACGACTGGTTTAAAATTACCACAGGCATTTCAGGACATTCCAACAACTGGCTATTGCTGGCAGAACAGGCAGCTCGAGATGCCAACGATGACTGTATGGTCTGCCTAGGGCCACGACCAACACTAAGAGTAGTGCCTGCGCCCGATTGAAGAACAATGCCTGGTAGAGGTCATGAACTCCACTAACATAGAAGACATCAATTGCACGAAGTGGGATAAGATCTTTCCTTTAACAGGACCAGAGAAGAAAAACCTATATTTGCACGAGGACGTTACAGCGACCAATCACACCTGTATCAACATGACCGGACCAGGTGAGCGCGCCAGGCACGCTGAACGACTCAAGCTGCCTGACTCTCACAGACGTGGACCCCTATTCAACCCAGTGAGCAGAGCTGACATCTGGTGGTGGTGTGGAGATCCACAAATCTACGATCGACTGCCCAGGAATAAGACCGGAATGTGTGGCCTGATATCTCTCCTACTACCAGTTCAGGTTATAAAACTTTCAGTGATTGACATCACCATGAATGCTGAACGGCAATGGGTTGCAAGCCGGAAGAAAAGATCGGCTCCAGCCCCAGCGCAACCTGAGCCCGACCCAACGTACATAGACGCCATAGGGTCCCCAGAGGAGTACCAGATGAATACAAACTAGTGGACCAGGTGGCTGCTGGTTTCGAGTCATCAGTATGCTGGTGGTGCACTATCAACAAAAAACGTGGACAGAATAAACTATGTTCACTATAACGTGCAGCGATTAGGCAATCTGACCATGTCCGGACTCACGCAGTAGCTGAGCAACTGAGAGCCACATCCCTAATGTCGTTCCAGAATAGGGTCGCACTGGACATGCTCCTGAGTGAAAAGAATGGGGTATGTTCAATGTTTGGAGAACAATGCTGCACATTCATACCCAACAATACAGCGGCGGATGGAAGCCTCACCAGAGCCCTGGAGGGTTTAAAGACCCTAAATGAAAAAATGAAAGAACATTCGGGAGTCGACACTTCGATGTGGGACAGCTGGATGGATATGTTCGGAAGTACCGTACTCTGGTGTCATCAGTTCTAGTGTCCATGGCGGTATTTGCAGCAATACTCACTCTATGTGGATGTTGTTGTATTCCCTGCATTAGAGCATTAATCAACAGACTCATAGCAACTGCCATCACACCACATGTTACGTTTCACCAAGAGACGATGATGTTGCTTACACATCAGGACCGAAACACAGACTTTGAAGAAGAAGACAGTTTTTAATTATTGTCAACGAAGTGAAAACAAACCTAAATGTTGATCATATCAATTTTACTAAATGATACTCTGGTTGAAAATGTATACACAAGTGACTAGAAGTTGAAGTATGTAAAAAATATTTGAACAACAGCAGGGAATGTTAAGAGATTTTGTTTAATGTTTTATTAAATAACATCTTTCCCTAAATAGGTTTGCGAATGTACAATGATGTTCATATATTTTATACTACATGTATCTTGTCACTACACATGCACGTGAGCCTTGCTGACTTCTAAGAAAATGACTGGTATAAGGAGGTTGCCACAGGAAACCTCACCTTTGCTGAGTTTGTTGAGTCTGCCGTTGGGAACAGGAACCAACTGGCTTCTGTCTCCTTAAGATAGGCTTGACCAGTTCCTTACTGACAGTTGAACGATATGTTTTATGCTTTGTAAGGAGTGGTATGTTATCTCTTCCTACATGTGTCTGTGACGCAAACATGCTTGAGTATAAATAAAGCTGACTGCAAAGCCTCGGGGTGAGTATCACCCGATTACTCACCCGTGCGCACGTAGTTCTCTGAACAAAACTCTGACTGTTTTGTATTCCTTCAATGTGTTTTATAATGTCTTACCACTGACAAAACTTTAAAATGTTCTCAAATTATTGGGCTATTCCTGTCTGATTCAGCTTTTTCAGATCTTCTACCGTTTTAATCTTATCTCTCTTTAAGTTTTCAGTTGCAAAATTGTGATTTTTCAGAAAATACATGCGTTGCTATGGTTGCTATGCAATTAAGTCAGAGTGAGTGCTGGTCCGTTCTGAATTTTCTCTTCATGTCCGAACAACTTCTAGCTACTCGCTCAATTCCCACTCAACTCTCACAAATTATACATCAAAACGTAGGTATTTTTGCAGGCTTTCAGAAAATGTCACTATCATTGTTGTGGAACTTAGAGATGTTTTGCAAATCTCCTCAGAGCAACACAAAGTCTGAAAACTCTCCATAGAAAGTCAATGGAGAGCTTGTTTAAAATCACCGCTGGATTTCTCTAATGAGAGGCATTTTCAAATTGTCATATCTCCTTAACAAAACAAAGTTGAGACATGAGGCTTGTGCCAATATATCTTCAGACACTCCTGATGCTCACAATTCAAGAATTTTTTTCTCACCTATTACCGTTTGGCCATGAATTACATTTGTTTGAGAGTAGGAAATTTGTCCCTCGCTCAGATTTCTTCAGATTTCAAACTCTGGAAATGAGGCACTTTTTTCTCTCGTCATATCTTTTTGATGGATTTCAACAGAACCCTGAAAATTTCCATGACTGTTCACCAAAGCCTGCTGTTTCTTATGGTGAAAGAATGATTTTGATGCTCCATAGAGATTTAGAGTTACAAAACATTGTTTGAGGGCATGTCAAGGCAGTTTTTGCTTTGCCTCTACTCAGTTACAGTGTGTTACAAGTCATATATCTTTAATAATTTATATTTTATCTCTGAATTATGAACACCTGAAGATTCCCCCATCTCTTCTGAACAAAACGGTGTCAGAATGACCGTTCTAGCCCCTACGTTTAGGAAATTATGGCCATTTGTTCGAGGGGAATCCTGAATGTCAGAAATACACTGCAGAAAACTCACACCTCTCTCTGTGTCTGTGTGTGTAAGGGCTGATTACAGCAGGTGCAGCTAATTTAACTGACCTAGATATACCAAGCCCAGACTCTTAACAGCCACTGTTCACTTTAGGCTCTCTGTGTATGTGTGTCTGTGTATCAATATTTCTCCCATGTTAAAGTATTACTCCTCCATAATAGTATTTCTGCTAAATCAAAGTACTTCTACTACATCTCAGTACTTCTGCTCAATCATAGTATTTCTGCTAAATCATTGTATTTTTCCAAATCATAATATTTGTGCCAAATCATGGTTTTTGTGTCAAATCATGATATTTCTGATATGTTATTGTATTACTACTAGGTGGAGGTATTTCTGTTATGTTATAGTATATGTGCTGAATATAGAATCTGTGCCAAATCATAGTATTTATCCCAAATCATAGTATTTATGCCACATTACAGTATTTTTGCCAAAAGGCAGAAATAGTACCTTTTAGCAGAAATTTCTGTCAAAAGATAGTATTTATGTTAAAACATAGTATTTCTACTAAATCATAGTATTCCTTTCAAATCATAGTATTTGTACTGAATCATAATATTTCTGCCATATCATAGTATTTGTGCCAAATCATGGGATTTTGCCAAAACATGGTATTTGTGCCAAATTATAGTATTTGTGCCCAATTAATATTTCTGTTATGTTATAGTATTACTACTAAGTCATAGAATTTCTGTTATGTTATAGTATATCTGCTGAATATAGTATATGTGCCAAAGCATAGTATTTATACCAAATCAAAGTATTTGTGCAAAAACATAGTATTTCTGCCATATTGTGGTATTTGTGCAAAAACATAGAATGTTTGCAAAATCATAGTATATCTGTTATGTTATAGTATTACTACTAAGGCATAGTATTTCTACCAAATCATAGTATTCCTTCAAAACCATAGTATTACTGCAATTTCATAGTATTTGAGCGAAATCGTAGCATATGTGCAAAAACATACTATGTCTGCAACATCACAGTATATCTGTTATGTTATAGTATTACTACTAAGTCACAGTATTTCTGCCAATTCGTAGTATTTGTACTAAATCATACTACTCGTGCCAAATCATAGTATTTGTTGCAAATCATAGTATTCAAATCAAAATATAGTATTTGTACCAAAGCATTGTATTTGTACGAAGCACAGTATTTCTGCCAAATCACAGAATTACTGCAATTTCATAGTATTTTGAGGAATCCCTTTTTGTTATAGTATTACTTCTAAGTCATAGTATTTCTGCTTTGTCATAGTATTTGTACTGAAACGTAGTATTTCTGCCAAATCATAGTATTACTGCTATTTCATAGTATTTGAGTGAAATTACAGTGTTTCTGCAAAAACATTGTATTTCTGCTAAATCATAGTATTTCTGTCATCTTAAAGTACTTGTACTCAATTATAGTATTTGTGCCAAAGTTTAGTATTTCTGCCAAATCATATTATCTCTGCTAAATCATAGTGTCTGCCAAGTCATAGTATTTGTGCCTAAGCGCAGCATTTGTACCAAAACATAGTATTGCTGCTAAATCATAGTATTTGAGCCAAATCATAGTACATGTCCTAAAACATAGTATTTCAACAAAATCACAGTATTTCTGCTATGTTATAGTATTTGTGCTAAAGCATAGTGTTTGTGCCAAACCATAGCATTCACCCAAATAATAGTATTTCTGCTATGTTATATTATTACCGCTCATAGTATTTCTGCCAAATCATGGTATTCGCTCCAAAGCATAGTATTTCTTCCAAATCATAGTATAACTGCAAAATAAAAGTTTTTGAGCCAAAACATATTTTTTGTGCTAAAACATAGTATTTGTGCCAAATCATAGTATTTCTGCTAAATCCCAGTAATTTTGCTCAATGATAGAATTTCTGCTATGCTGTAGTACCTTTTGCTAGATTATAGTATTTCTGCTAAGTCAAAGTATTTCATGTAAATCATAGTATTTCTACCAAGTCCCAGTGTTTCTGCTAAATCATAAATAATGTTTCAGCACAAATTGTATGATTTGGCTCAAATACTAAATGAGGCACTTTTTTTCTCTCGTCATATCTTTTTGATGGATTTCCACAGAGACCTGAAAATTTCCATGACTGTTCACCAAAGCCTGCTGTTTCTTACGGTGAAAGAATGATATCGATACTCCAAATAGATTTAGAGTTAGAAAGCGTTGTTTGAGGGCAAGTCAAGGCAGTTTTCGCTTCGCCTCTACTCAGTTATGGTGCATTAGAAGTCAAATATCTTCAATAATTCATATTTTAATGATAAATTGTCAACACTTTAGGATTCCCCCATCTCTTCTGAACAAAACGGAGTAAGAATGACGGTTCTAGCCCCTACGGTTAGGAAATTATAGCCATTTGTTTGAGGGGAATCCTCACTATGAAAAATAGACTGCACAAATCCTGTCTCTGTGCTGCGTGTGTGTAAAAACAGGTGCACCTGTTTTGGCGGGAAAAAGTACACAGCCTCTCTGATTGGTAGATTCAAATTTAGCAGCTCCAGGCTGTTTGGCTGCTGCTGCTGCTGAGTGTGTGTGTGTGTGTGTGTGTGTGTGTGTGTGTGTGACAAAGAGAGAGAGAGAGAGAGACTTATTATGGGAGCATCTCATTGTAAGATTCAAATTCTATGTATTTAGACTGATTGACTGAATTGGATCTTGTGTGTGTGTCTCTCTGTGCATGTGTGTTTCCATATGTGTCCATATTTGTGATTGTCTGACTGTTATACTTTTTTTTGCTGTGTGTGTGTGTGTGTGTGTGTGTGTAAAAGCCACCCCTGCACTAATTACTGATAGTTCAGAACAAGTCTTTGTGTATTAACAGGTTTCCACTCTATGAAACCGATTTTTCTTACAAATATGATTTTTACATTAACATGTGGATTCAGAAACTGTAACTGTTAAGGCTATAGTTTAGATGGTTGTCTTTAAAACCTTCACTGAAGAGTCTTGTTGGAGACAGCCACAGCTTTACCTCACTGTAGCTGTCCACGCTGTAGCTTTACCGCACTGTGGGTGAACAAGTGGGTGCAAGTCCATTTAGGTCAGAATTTATATGATTACAACCACTATGTATTAGAAAAAAGAAATAAATGTGCAATGAACATGTCAGGAGTCACTGTTAAAAAGTCTCATGGCAGTGGGGTTAAAGGACCTCCTGAACCTCTTGAGTCCTGCAGAGCAGTGAGGTGAGCCTCTGCAGCTCCTACTGTCCTGTGCGGATGCTTTGGCGATCACCAACACCAGCTCCTTGGTGTTGGTGTTCAGAAGAAGACTGTTCTTATTACTGCAGTCAGTTAAATAAATTTATCATAATACAGTACATTTTAACATAATGACCTTATGTTTATTTATGTGTTTTAACCATTATTTCAAATTCAAAGAATCCTGTTTGAAACATTTATTAAATTTATAGAATTAAATTTCTGCGTTAGTTGTTTTTGTTGCAAAAAAATCTAGTATAATAATATTTAAATTTACATATATTTTTTTCACGTTTTCAATGCCAATTTTGTGTAATGCCAAAGTTTCCCACTACCCGTGAATGCCTCTTTTTTACGTCTCTGGCTGACTCCTGAATCTCCGCCCACTCTCTGCTGATCCCTGCCGGTAAGCCTGCTTCTCTGTCTCTCTTCTCTGAAATAAAATGTCTATAAGCTGTTTGAGTGATTTACCGAGTTGTTGTTAGTGACTTATGAAGCCAGTCGAAGTATAAGTCATGTTAAAGTAACACAATGGCTGCTTTTTAGTGAAACGTTGTAATTTTAGTATTTAAAAGGAGTGTTTGATATGCTAGCCCTAACAACCTAAGCGCTAACGCCTAGCTCCTATAGGCCCAGTGTGAAATGAATATGGTTCATTTGATTTTAATACAGTTATTGTGTTGTATTTGGTTCATTCGGTGTGTTAGTGTTTCTGAGTCTCTTAGGGAAGCTGAAGTTAGTTCTCCTCTTCACAAATCAGTCAGTTAAAACGGCCTCGTTCTATAGGTTGTAAGGTAATGAGCCGCCATTTTAGAACCACTGATTAGCTGCTGAAGCAGCAGGGTCGGCAACTTCAAAGGAGCCATTTTACCGCCTCTGACTGAAAGCCGGGAGAAAAAGAGTCACGTGCCTGTGTGTTTGTTTTATAGGTTAATTAACAGAAGGGAGAGAGAGAGTGAGGATAAAACACATAATATAAGAATAATAACATCTCTTAACAAGAAGAATTTTTTAATTAATTTATTTTATTTTTTTAGTTAAATTTTAAGAACCGTTTAACAAACACTTGTTTGTGCAGGTTGTTTTTTTGGTTTTTTTAAGTTAAACCTACACCTGCAGCTCTGTTTGACTTCTCACTTTGTGAAAGATTAATGAAATATAAAAAGGCCACCTTCAAATAAATAAAATGCAGCAGTGCGCCATTAATATTATAAATATGATGTGTAGATATTTAAAACAACATCATATTAAATGATACTGTGTGCAGGTGATAATATTTTTAGGAAGCAGAATTTGAATGCAGACCAACTCAAATGTTGAAGCCTACAAATATATCACCCAAGCTTTCATTTATGATTGTTCATGCTTTGAAATTGTGATGTCAGAATTTGATAAAGTGTGCAAATCATTGCTTATTAAATCTACTGTGTTATCTAATAGCACCAAACTAATAGAGCTATCACATAACTGAGAAACTTGTGTGGCTTATTACAAATGGATGAAACCACATATTACCTTAATGAAGACAGTAATCTTTAATAAGGTGTAGAAAAAACTGGTGAGTTGTTTGTTGCTGTGGTAAAGAAAGAAGTGTACTGAATCTTTTGGACTACACAGAGTGATGTAGTATTGACTCTGATGCTGATTTGAGTTGTCTCATTCTGTATTTTTGTGCTTTGTCTTTTGTTACAGAGATCTTTGGTTTTCCTTTGCTGGTAAGTAAACAGTGATTGTAACTGAAGCAGTATAAACCTGGCATTGTGTAGCACATTTGGCAACTTACATACAGTAGTTTGACTTTTTGTGATATGTTTCCATTTACTGATTGGCGAAACACAGGATTTGTGACCTGTAGCAGCAAGCCCCACACAGGGCCTCTGACTGTCCCTGAAAATGTCTCATAGTTTAATAGCCCATTTATGTATGATTTAAATTTTTCATGGCTTATTGAATCCAAACATAGTTAAATGTCAGATGTCTTTATACAGTTGTTCATTTCCTCCTTATGTTTGTGGATTTAAGTAGCAGACAAAACAATGAAAGTGTTTTAGGGAGTCAGTATAAGTGGTTGCTCAAACACTTAAGAGCTGCACAGGTATTGATTTATATTGCCTCTCAAATTATGCTGATGTATTACTTTAAAGTCAGAACACTGTAGAAGTACTTTGCCTGACTCGGTATAAGTAATAGCTTTAACAGTTAAGCAATACTAAAAACTAAGAGAACCAGAGGTGTGAGTAGAAATTGTTAGATACATTACAGCCAGTGTGTCTAATTAGTTTATTACTTATTTAGTGAATATAATGTGTTTTGAAATTAAATAGAAATGTTGCCAAAAAGGGACATTGCAAAATACATAAATATTCCTAGCAACTGGTACAATGAAAGGATTTTTTAGTGTAATATTTTTAAGACATTTCATTTTAATCACAAAGCATTCTGCACCTCTGTTATTGTAACATGTTAATATTTACATGTATTTTAGGAAATGTTGGAGCCACTAGGCTTCTGTGTAGGAAATATTTGGTGTGTCCTGCACTTGTGCCAACAAATATTGGTGCCTATTCTTTGCATTTCTGTAGTATTAATGCTTTTATTACACTTGCTATAGCCATGTGAGACCACACAGTTCAATTATCTCTTCTTTAGACTAAAAAAAAAGCTTAAAGTAATTGAGGATTTTACTAGTTAATTTGTGTCACAGTAAATTGGATTGTGTGAAGAGGCTCAACAGTCTGAATCATCAAACAGTGATCTGATGAATTGTTTCCTTTCTCTAGACTGCTGATCTGATCGCCTCAAGTCTGGTAAGTAAAGGTTCTTCTGAGGTGCAGTGCTGGGAAATGTTTCTCATTATAGGAGGTCCAGTGTAGTGCTGTGAGTGAGCACAGCTATTGGTGATCATCAAAATTTAAGTCTGTGTAAACATTTCCAGACCTACAGAGGTCGGTAGGTTATTGTAGCAGCACATATTTTTTTCACATTAGAGCAGCTCATGAACAGCAGTTTAGGTACAATTACGTCTTCAAGTAGGGCCTTGTGGATTTCAAAAGCTTCTTTCCTTCAATAATTAAGTGACTGTCTGAAAACTGCTCTTTGAATTAGTCTTTTAATTAAAGATTTTGGTGATGACTGGAAAAATCAAAAGCACAGATACAGATCTACTGAAGAAATTATCATCATACATAGGTAGCTGTAGCTCAGGTGGTAGAGCAGGTCATCTACTGATTGGAAGGTTGGTGGTTTGATTCCTGGCTTCCCCTAGTCTGCATGCCAAATATCCTTGGGCAAAGTACTAACCCCAAGTTGCTCTCTGATGCGTCCATCGGAGTATGAATGTGTGTGAATGTCAGTTAGGAAGCACTTAGGAGAAATGTGCGAATGGGTGAATGTACAAGTTTTATAAAGCGCTTTGAGTGCTCAGAAGAGTAGAAAAGCGCTATATAAGAACCAGTCCATTTACCATACTACATTTTTAATTAGGCCTTTAAATTGGCCATTATAAGTACGTCCTAGATTTAGTGGAGTGGTTATGGCTGTGTATTAAACATACCCCAAATGTGACTGAAATATGTAGAAACTGCTTTGTAGGAACCATTCATCTCCAAATTTCTCATTTTGCCAAAAGTCATACTGAATAAAGTATTGTTTACTTTTATATTAGTTATCGGATCTCAAATCCCTGTTTCTGTGTGCCCAGATATTATGATGTACTGTTGTCCCAGGTAAGTACACACAGAAACGGGATTTGAGAACTTTGGGGATTAAGGAACATGTGATGTGGCATAAATTTTAAGTAGGTGGCCTGAAACTGTCTGCTCTAACCTCAGTGTGTTGGTATTGTTGGACCATATAATATTTACAGTAAGTTATTGTAGCAGCACATCTTGGTGTAAGTTTATAGACTCTGTTTGTTTTTGTGTTAATAGAACTTGAATGCAGGCCACCTCAAATGTTAAAGCCTACAAACATTCCATACAAGCTATCATTTGTGATTGTTGCCTACTTTTAAATTGTGACATCACCATTTGATAAAGTGTGCAGTGCTAGGTGTTGCAAATCATTGGTTACGATATCTACTCTCTTAAGTAATCGAACCTAAATATTGGAGCATTACATGACTAAGAAACTTGTGTGGCTTATTGCAAATGGATAAAACTACATATTACCTTTATGAAGATGATCATCTTTATTAGGGTGCGGAAAAAGAAAACAGAGGAGAGTTGTTTGTATTCCAGCTGTAGTACACACAGAAGTTAACTGAATCTTTTGACTACCGAAAGTATTAAAATTAAATTAGTATTATTATTATTAAATTATTATTATAATTAAAATTAATAAAGCAGTATTGACCGACGCTGTATTTTTGTTCTTTGTCTTTTGTTACAGAGATTGAAACAGATCTTTGGTTTTGCCTTTGCTGGTAAGTAAACAGTGATTATAACTGAAGCAATATGACACTGTCATTGTATAGCATGTCTGACAATTTACATACAGTAGTTTTGCTTTTGTGACATCCATTTACTGATGGGCAAAACAAATGTTCAGGATTTGTAATCTGAAGCAGCAAAGCCCGCACACAGGACCTCTGACTGTCCCTGAAAATGTCCCTGAAATTTAATAGCCCGTTTATGTCTGATTTTAAGCACTTAAGAAATGAGAAAAAAAACTAAGAGAACTAGAGCTGTGAGTGCACAGTGTTTGGTAAGTCAGCGTGTTCTCTATTTATGCTATAAGTTAAAATTAGTTTATTAATTATTTAGTGAATACAGTGTGTTTGAAAATTAAATAGAAATGTTGGCAAAAAGGGAAATATTGCAAAATACATAAATATTCCTTCCAACAGGTATATCCTGCATTTGTGACAACAAATATTGGAGCCTATTCTTTTCACTTCTGTAGTATGAATGCTTTTATTACACGTTATAGCCATGTGAGACTCTGCAGCTAGTGTTCATAAAAGCTTGAAGAAATTTAGGATTTTACTAGTTATTTTATGTCACAGTAAACTGGATTGTGTGTGAAGAGGCTCAACTGTCTGAATCATTGAACAGTGATCTGATGTATTGTTTCCTTTCTTTAGACTGCTGATCTGATCGTCTCAAGTCTGGTAAGTAAAGGTTTGTCTGAGGTCCAGTGCTGGGAAAAGTCTTTCTTCCTTGCAGATTTAGTTTGTTTATGGTTTTTTTTCACGTTTAAATGTTTAAAATCATCTAACAAGGATAACCTGGATAAATACAAAAAGCAGTTTGACGGTGATGATTCTGTTTATGAAGCACAGAAAATCAAACCAGAACAACCTGGTCTAATGTAAAAACATGTTGCAGTCTAAAAGCCAGTCTAATAGCCCTGATAGCAACAAGTACCATCAAGCATTTACAGTAACTATTAATGACTGATTTGCATCACTGGGGGGATTTTGGACAGATTTTGTTTCATTAAGGTCCAATATAAGGTTTTCAAGTCATGTTAAGTTCTCAATTTCATTGAAGTCCAGAATCTGATTAGTCTGCACCAAGAGTTTTGTTTCGTTCAGAGTTCCTTGTGCGTTTTGGATCAACTCATCAGTTTCCTGCTGTGAATCCCAAGTATGATTAATCTGAAGCTCAGGACCTGACGGCATGATGCAGGTCCTGAAGTAGTAAAGGAACTCTGGACCATCACAGTAACAGCATCATGTTGGACTTTAATGCTGGTGTTTTTCTGAAATTCGTCTCTCACTGTAGGAGACTCAGTTTAGTGCAGTGAGTCAGCACAGCTCTTGGTGATCATCAAGATGTTTTTAGGCAAATGTGAGAAATGATTTGTCTTCTTTTTGGCCAGTGAATCAATAAATTTGAGTTGACCGGATGTAAGGTTAATGCAAAGCAGGGAGCCTGAAACTGACTGCTCTAATGTTAGTGTGTAGGTTTGTTTGGACCACATAATATTTACAGTAACTGTTGCAGCACATCTTGGTTTCAGTCAATACACTGTTTGTTTTTATTGTGTTAACAGAATGCAAAAATGTCCTTATATCAGTTCCACCACCATTTGTTAAACATTGTCGTTCAGTCCAATATGCACTGTATTTTTCAGATTATAAGGCATAAGGGCAATGAACGGGTCTGTTTTTTAAACATAAGGTACATTAAGCCAAACAAACCAGCCAGATAAGTCAAGCTGTATTTAACTCATTCACAATAACTCACAACATTGTTCAGTTGTAACACATAAAATACAGAACGACACATTCACTTTGAGCTGATCAGTTTGAAACCTGCTTTGTAAGCATGGCTCTTAACAGTTGCCAGGTCCTTATACACATACACACAGCATAATAATATGGTTAAGCACAGTGCGAATTACACCGCGAGGCTCCTAACTACGGTAGCTTACCAAAGTTGTACTACAACATTTTGAGAGATTTTGCAGCGCCGTGTCCCACATAGAATTGGTCTGAAGTCGGTAAGCACAGCCAGAATGAATACATAAGGCGCTCAGTCTATTTTTGAGAACATTAAAGATTTTAAGTGTGCCTTATTGTCCGAAAAATACAGTAAAGCCAGCTTTACTGGAAATGTGTCTAATTCCAGTCCCTTTGTGTCTTACAGGTGACCTGCTGCAGAAGCTCTCTCCCTCTATCATTAACAAGCCATTCAGTCTGTCCTATCACTCTCCCCACTCTATCTATTTTGACAAGCCGTTCTATCTTGCTTCACTCTATCCCACAAGCTCTATCTAAGTTATCAAAATCACGTTTTTAACTGGAATCAAATTTTGAATGGAATCAAGTTTTGTCTGGCGAAATCAAGTTTTGACATGGCCCCAATTTTTGGGAAATTGAAGTTACCAGTACTTCATCGATCTGTTACAGAATTCTGAGAGATCTCTGCTCTCACTGCTCCTTCTTTCCTATCGTTAAACTCTCTCACATCCAGTCTTTTTGCTGGAAATTACAAGTAGAAAGTTGAAATTACAATAGTAGAATTACAGTACAGTAGAAACTATTTACACAGCTGTAGATTTGTAATTTATTTAATCTACATATTTTTACTTGGAACACTTTGGAATAAACACTGATAGTTTGGCTTAGAGGTGCAATTACTTTGATACATTATATAAAATTTACACCTTAAAGGTTTTTTGTAATAAGATAAACTTGTTATTTTAGACGACACATTCAGACTGCTGTATTCACAAAAATATTAAATTAGATAACTTCAGATACATTTTGCTAGTCTGTTTCATTGTCAGTAACATTTGACTATAGTAGGGTTATACTATTATTATTTAGGGACATTTCTGTTACTCAGTGTAAGTATTCAGTTAAAATTGTCATCTAGAGGCTGCCCTGAGGACCCAGGCTTCCTGTTTCCTGACTGCTGCAGAACATCCAGCTGAAGAATCCTCATCGCCTGTCATCTGATCACCACACCATCACAGCTCCTTATACTTGCTTTAAATTTTAGATATCTGAAAGTTTTACACAAAGTCTATTTAAAAGCTAAGAGTTTTATTATAGCCTGTTGATTGTTGAGATTTATTCTGCATATTACTTTACAGAAGTATAGACCTATTTGTTATCCAGTCTGGTTAAAAAAAATAGAAGTAATAATATACAGTTTTTGAAAAAGCTACAATAAAACAGTTTGTAAAGAACTTTCAATAACTTTTATATTGAGTTTGTATTTAAGTCAGCCTTTTACATCAATTACATAGTTATAAGAACACTTTACCATTTGTATAGTTTTACATTTCTCCATTTAATAGAAACTTGAGGAGTCATTAGTTTTTCAGTGTATCCAGGTTGAATTTTGTTTACATTTGTGTATAAATACATATAAGGGCCAGTTTGTACTTGCACAAAATGCCAAGGAAAGGTCAAAGGTCGCAGTCCCAGAAGCTTAGATGGCAAAAGGAGAAGGAACAGGTAAATGTTTCTCAGACCGGTGAGCAGGTAAAGGTGTCTGTTACAACTATTCCCAGTCCAGAAGTGCAGAGCAGTGCTCAGACAGCTGCAGTGTCTTATGCAGATGTGGTAAAGAGAGGTGTTCGCTCATCATCATCATGTGTGCCAGATGCTAAAGTACAGCAGGTAATCCAGACTGAACCCCAGGTAACTGTGCAAACGCAGCATGATGGAGAAGCTCCAGGACCGTCTCATGTACAGGTTACAAACAGTGAAAGTCGTCCACGAGTGAGTAGCATCTGTGCATCCCGAAGCCAGGCCTCTGCTAAGTATGGGAAGTACAGGAATCAGCAATGCATGGCTAACAGTTTGGTTTTCCTGTCATTCTTACACGAGGATGAATTCATTACCAGAGCAGATCTTAACCGTGTGTTGGACAAAGGCCATGCTGTGTATTCAGATGCCAGAAAGAGGTTTGTGAACAGCGCTTTCTAGCCTGTGATGAGCTTCCCACAGTGGTCACCAGCCGCAGACACGAGTATCAAGTGGATATGTCTCAGTTTGCTCGTTACGGCATATTTGATGGTACAGATCATCTTCCGAGCCTTGAACAGGGACTACAGTGTTTGGCTTCAGACGTCACTACGCTTTGCTAGTCATGGGAGGAACAGTGATCGCAGTTTGCAGGCTGACTTCAGGTGAATACGCATACTTTGACCCTCACCCACGTAAGTCTACAGGAATGCCAATGTCCCTAGGTGTAAGTGGTGGAACTGCAGTTATGTTAAAATTCACACGTCTTAACGACATGATTGACAGGATCAAATGCTTGTACCGAAGGTTTAGCATCGCACCAACCTGCACTTATGAGCTACAGCCTGTCGAGTTTCACAGTGAAAACGCTGCTGTCCTACGAGGTAATAATCAAACCACTGAAAACAGACCACCTGCTACAAGTGCTCCAGCAGCAGCTTTAAATGAACCTGTTCATAAATTAAACTCCAAAACATCCACTGAGCAAACACAGAAAAATACGACCGCACTTTAACCACTGAAGTCACATCATCCAGACTGGATTATTCAAGTGCTACTGACAACAATTGTCCAACTGATTATTATTCAGAAAAAGAAATCAATGCATCTTCTGTGGACAAAACTCAGATAATATCAGATTATGTTCCTCAGAATGATTCAAACACTGCCTCCTGTTCAACTAAGAAAACACAGGAAATTGCAAGTAAACTGCTGAAATGTAATAAACACTTAAGGCAAAAACTGATGAGAAGATTATTGTCCCAAGAACAACTACCACAAAGGAAGGAAAATTCCAGTAAATCCCATGATCCTGATCACAGACAGAAGAAGCGTGTACAAAAAATAATTTATATAAACTAAATGCTACATATAGAGAGAAACAGAGAGAACATTTCAGAAAGATCTATAGAGAAAGGGATGTTTATAAGGAAAACAAAAGGAGCAAATGAGAAGGCTCTATAGAGAAAGTGCTCAAATTCGAGAGAGAAAAAGAGAACGTGTAATAAGGATGTATAAAGACAATCCTATATTCAGAGACAAGCAGAAGGAACGTATGAGAAGAACATATACAGAGTCTCCTATATTCAGAGAAAAGCAGAAGGAACGTATGAGAAGAACATATACAGAGTCTCCTATATTCAGAGAAAAGCAGAAGGAACGTATGAGAAGAGAGCATACAGAGAGTCTACCAAAGTCAGAGAACAGCAGAAAGATCGTATAAGAAGAACTTATAGAACTTGTGCTGAATTCAGAGAGAAACATAAAGCTTACATGAGGTCATATATACATAATCTTTACAAAGAAAGTGAAGAATTTCAACAGAAAAAACGATCTTACATCACGAAACGTTATGGAGAAGAGAGACAATTTCAGCAGCAACACAAGGACAATATGAGAGAACGAATGAGAGTAAAATATTGGAAGTGCTTTTCTTTTAGACAGATGCATAATATCAGATGTGCAATGAACATAAAAGAAAATATCGTCAGATGCATCGGCCAGCTGAAAGTTTACAGTCTAATCCAGATAACACTTTAATGAATGAGGCCATATCTCGCTTCAGATCAAACATTAAGTCAGCACCATCTTATGTTTGTACTGTTTGTCTAAAAAGCTTCTTTTCCTAATCAGGTGAAAATCTGCAAAAGAGAAATTACTCAAAACACCAAACTGTAGCTCAGCAGTGTCTAACTGGTAAATTTGTTCATGTGTGTGATGAAGCATATAATGATCAGTGCAGTTTTCCTGTTGAGAGAAAAAAAGAGTATATCTGTCACACGTGTCACAGTTCCCTCAAAAGTGGACGCATGCCAAGGCTTGCTGCTGTCAATGGTTTAGAACTGCAGGATATTCCAGCTGAACTGTGTGATCTCAACATTCTGGAGAGACATCTGATTGCCAAATGCATACCATTTGCAAAGATTATTCCTCTTCCAAAGGGCAGACAAAGACTCATACGTGGTAATGTGGTGTGTGTACCATCTGAAGTCCAACAAACAGTTGACTGTTTACCTAGGCTCAGAAACCAGTCACAGATAATGAGGATCAAGCTGAAAAGACGACTGTGCTACAAAGGCCATCAGCTGTTCCAGACTGTCACCTGGTCTAAACTGATCCAAGCCCTGCGTAAGCTCAAACAGATTCATCCACAGTACACAGATATTGTTATCAGAGACGATGCATTGCTTTGTGATCCAACATTACCTGATGATGACAGCAGTGATGAAGCCAGCATGGGAAGTGATGATTATGATGAAGCAGATTTAATGGAAATTGACAACTATGAAAAAGAGGCCCTTTTGAGTGAAACCGAGTCTGAAAGTGATCAAGATGTTAATATGCAATCCTGTGATGAACAACCAGAGGAACAAAATCCAGAGGAACCAGAAAGTGATTTGAACAACGGAGGTTTTGCTCTAGAAAGTTGTCTGCAGCCTGTAGACATTTCAGAAGAGATTCTCTGTTTCACTGATAACACATATTGTGTGGCTCCTGCAGAAAGAAACAGTCCTGTTAGCTTCTTCAGAACTCCTCATTTGGAAGCCATGGCATTTCCTGTGCAGTTTCCTACTGGGCAAAATACACTGGATGAAAAGAGACGTCTTAAACTCACACCAAGTGCTTACTTCAAGTCAAGGCTTTTCAACATTGATGCAAGATTTGCTAAAGACACAAATTATCTATTTTTCTCACAGTTTGTCACTGAAATACACTTGGCCAATTCCAGCATGACAATACAGCTAAGGAAAGGTAAAACTATGACCAAAGATGGACGCAAAATCACATCAGGAATGTTACAAAGTAAGACAGAGGTAGAGAAGCTGGTAAGAAATAAAGATGCAATCAGATTCATGCAGCCACTCAGAGGAACTCCAGCTTACTGGCAGAAAACCACCAAAGATCTATTCAGTATGCTTCACAAATAGGAACACCTCAGTTTTTGTCACATTCTCTGCTGCTGAGATGAGATGGCCTGAAGTGATTCAAGCAATAAAGAGACAGCAAGGTGAAGAGGTTGATTTTGAAGCCCTGGACTGGTCAGAAAAGTGTGAAATTCTAAGATCAAATCCAGTAACCACCATGCGAAGATGTTTGATAAGCGTGTTGAGGCTTTGTTCAGAGATTTGCTTTTTCTCCTGCACAGCCCCTTGGTGAAATCATTGATTACTTTTACAGAGTTGAGTTCCAGCACAGAGGCAGTCCACATATACACATGTTGCTGTGGATTAGAGAAAAGGTAGAAGTAGATGTGGATGATGACCAAACTGTCTGTGACTTTGTAGACAGATACATCTCAGCTCAACTCCCTGATCCAGAAAAACAGCCTGAACTGCACAAAAAAGTCACTGAACTACAAAAGCACAGCAAAAACCACACAAAAACATGCTTTAAGAGTGTGAACTCTGGTTGTAGATTTGGGTTTCCAAAACCACCATCCACAAGAACAATGATTGTGAGACAGGATGAGGATTCAGACACTGAAGCTGCAAAAGCCAAACTCAGACCTTTGTTGAACCTGCTGAAGGAACCTGAAGCTGCTTCTCTCACCATAGAGCAGATTCTGTCACGATGCAACTTGACAATGAATGAGTATGAACAATGCCTCCAAGACATAAACAAGAAAACGGCGCTGATTCTGAAACGTGACCCAAAGGACTGTTGGATTAACAATTACAACCCAGACCTGCTTGAAGCCTGAACTCCAATTTAGATGTCTCGCTCATTTTGAATGCCTATTCATGTGTAGAATACCTCTGTAAATATATAACGAAGAAAGAATCTGGCCTCTCTGAATACCTGAAGACAGTTATTGATAACTCTGATAAGAACACGGTCAATGAATGTGATGAAATGAGAGCTGTGATGCAGGCTTATTCAAAAAGAGAGAAATCAGTGCACAGGAGTGTGTGACTCGAGTCTGTGGCCTAAAATGAAAAAATGTTCCCGCAGTGTTGTATTTGTATCAACAGATGATAACCCGGTAAAATGAGTCGCCCGATGAGCTATCTGGAAACCACAACACACGACAGTTGTAATATTTGGATGACAAGTTTGACTGATAAATACAAATGCAGACCTGAGACACCAGAATATGAGCAAATGTCCCTGGCTGATTTTGCTGCCTTGTGCCGGTTGGTGAGTGGTCCAAATGAAGGAAAAGATGTGCTTCCTCTTCTAAACCAGCTTGGATTTGTACAAAAGGCGAAAGAATGATAAACCAGCTATAATCAGGTATTACCACTGTTCACAGGAAAAAGATCCTGAGCAATATTATGGTCGACTGTTGAGACTTTACCTTCCACACAGATCAGAGCAGGAACTGAAACCACAAGGGTTCCAAACCTATCAGTCCTTCTACAACTCAGGTTGTGTGCGACTTCCATGTTCAGACCACAGTGAGTCTGTGAAAAGGGTTGTGAAGAGAAATAAAGACAAGTATGAGAAGAACTCTGAGGATATTGAGAGTGCACTGGAAGAGTTTGAACAAAATAGGGATGTTGTGATTGATGAATGGTGTAATCTGGCTCCTGAATCTGAAGTTGTGAGGCTACAATGTGATGAGAATCTTCCTGAGAGACATTCTGATGATGAGAACGAACAGGAGAATGTTCCCGACTACAATCGTCAGTCTGATGCTGTAACAGAGATCAGAGCCATCAGAGAACAACCTGCAGTCGATCCAGCTGTGGTACGTGTAATGTATCAGAATCTGAACCAGAAGCAGGCCTGCGTGTTCTATGCCATTAGAGACTGGTGTATTCAGCGAGTTTGTGGTTTAAACCCAGATCCATTTTTCTTGTATGTCAACGGTGGTGCAGGAACTGGAAAGTCACATCTGATTAAATGTATTCACTCTGAAGCATCAAAGATCCTGAGCAGACTGCCTGCTAATGCAGAAGAAGCTGACATATCAAATCCAACTGTTTTACTGACTTCATTTACTGGGACAGCAGCTTTTTCTATCAATGGCTCTACATTACATTCTCTACTCAAACTACCCAGGAGTCTGAAACCACCCATTCAAGGACTTGGTAACCAACTGGATGAAGTCAGATCTGAACTGATGAATGCTGAAATTATTGTTATTGATGAGATTTCAATGGTTTCAAAACCCCTTTTCGCCTATGTGGATGCAAGACTGAAACAAATCAAAGGCACTCAGAGACCTTTTGGTGGAATGTCAGTTTTAGCTGTTGGAGATTTTTACCAGCTGCCACCAGTGCGACAGTCTAAACCTCTCTGTGTTTATGATCCAGAACAGATTGACCTATGGCAGGAACATTTTCAGATGATCACTCTAACCGAGATCATGCGTCAGAAAGATGATGTGGCCTTTGCAGAGATGTTGAACAGGATTAGAGTGAAAGAAAAGACAGATGAGCTTTCTCAGTGCGACAGAGATTTGTTGTCACAGGCTGTGACTGCACCAGAAGAATGTCCAATTGAGGTCTTACACATTTATGCCACCAACAAGAATGTTGAATCCCACAACACAGATACGCTCAAGAAGCTTCATTCAAACATCATAATCATCACTGCAGACGATTTCCAGAAGGATAAACGTACAGGCAGAATGGCACGAAGAGACAGACCATTTACAGGTGGGAGAAATGATTTACCCGACAACCTGAATGTTGCTGAAGGAGCTCGAGTGATGCTGACCAGAAACTTGGACACACTAAACGGTTTGGTCAATGGTGCTTTTGGCATACTGATAAAGGTGGTGAGATCTGAAAATGATGGACACATAATTAAACTGGGGCTCAGAATGGACAACCGGCAGCCTATGAGACACAACCGCAGTGCTAATGCAGCATCTGATGATCTGGTTTACATTGAGAGAGCAGAGGAGAGTCTGAAGTTTAAAGGAGCGGTACGCAGACAGTTTCCTGTAAAGCTAGCATTTGCCTGCACAATCCACAAAACCCAGGGTCTGACAACACAGACAGCTGTAGTTTCAATGAAGAACATTTTTGAACCAGGTATGGCTTATGTTGCTCTCAGCAGGGTGACGTCTCTCAGTGGACTCTATTTGCAGGACTTGGATGAGAAAAAGATTTACGCCAATCCCGAGGTAACTGCAGCGCTCCAAACCATGAGACAAGCCAGTGTTGAGGAAATGATGCCTCTTCTTCAGGTCAGAGAAACAGCCAGCAGACCTGACACTCTTACACTGATCCATCACAATACAGAGGGTTTACCATCTCACATCAGTGACATCAAGAGTCATCATGAAATGTGTTTAGCAGATGTTTTGTGTCTCACAGAGTCTCACCTTCAAGGCTCCTTTGTTGCAGACAGTCTTCATTTGGACGGCTACACCATGTTCAAACGCAACAGACATGTGTCCTACACAAACTTTCCTCAGATGGCCAGCAGAAGTGGTGGTGGAGTTGTTGTGTATTTGAGGAATCATTTTCAGGTTCAGGTAAAACAGTATCTGCATAATGTCACTGATCTTGAGTTCTTAGTGTTGAAGGTTCAGGCTCCATTCCCTGCACTCATTGCTGTTGTGTACAGACCTCCTGACTACAGTTTGACACCATTCATGCAAAACCTGGTAAGTCTTTTTAGATTCACTTGAAATAATGGACTGTCACCCAATAATTGTGTGTGGAGATTTTAATGAGAACCAGTTACAGAGTGGAAGGAAACAGATTCTGGAGCAGTTTCAGTCGAGAGGGTATTCACAGCTGATCACTTCTGCCACTACAGACAAGAACACCCTGCTTGACCTCATTTTTATTTCTCAGCCACAGCACAGTCTACATTCAGGTGTCCTGAGGACATATTACAGTTACCACAACCCTGTGTTTTGTGTCCTGTCCCCAGCCAATCATGAAGTCGTCTGGTGAGTTTTGAAACAATTACAGATCATGTTTGTTACAGAGTTTACTGATTGTAGAGTATGAAAAGATTTTTGTTGACAATGGAAGGCTTCCCAAAATTCGCTTCCCTGCTCTGTTTGTAAGAAGACCATCCTTCAATTTATCAAACCTTTCTCATTGCAATGTTATTAATCATTTCACCAAATCATGGCTGTACTTCATGCAGAGCAGGGACATCTGCCTTCTGTTATCATGCACCTCAGATCTGAAATATGCTGCAAAAGTATTAAACAGACATCATTTATTTTTATTCTCATGTTTTAAATGACTAAATCTACTATTTTAAAATGCATTTTTCATGGATGTTAATTGTCATCTCCTTTTTGACACTTTTATTTATTGTGACATATGTATCTCAACAAACGAGATCTTTGTTGAGGGCTTTCAAATATGAAATAGTAAATAAATAAATCCCAGATAAATGCAGGTATTTATTATTGGTCACATAAATAAATACGGACAATTATATTTTCTTGATTATAGTAGATTTTGTTGAATCAAACGTTTTGGGAATGAATGAGGTTTTGCTTATCATGTTTTATAGGTAAAAAATGTTAAAAGTTTTAAACTATCTTTAGGCTACCAGAGATGTCTATAATGATACATTATGTAGAGAACAACATTTTTACAGCTTACAGAATTTGTATAAAAACTGATTTAGAAGTACATGGAAAGTTTCTGCATCCATTTTCTGACTTGGCCTTTATCCGGGTGGGTTTGGGTTTGGGTGGATAAAGGCCAAGTCAGAATTTTCTGAGCAGCTGCAAAAAGACATCAGAAAGCGGGGGCTTTAGGTGTAGCCCCCGCTTTCTGATGCACTAATTAGATTTAGTAACTGACACCCCATACCAGCATTACATAGACACTTGGGGGCTGAGCTGGGTGGGTGGGGAGGGTGGGTGGTGTTAAAAGCACTTTATGTTTTGTAGATGTATTTTTTTCAGACAGGGCACACACAGTTCTGTTTCCTTTGTGGGAAAACCTTCAAACTTCACCATCCTCAGCTAAAACAACAACATCTTAACACCATCTTCATGAACTGCTGAGCCAAACCTGATCCATCAGTGCTGGACTGCACACATGCCACAAGGAGACTGCTGTGTTATGAACTGCCATACCAGTGTGTCTTCAATGGAGAAGATGACACACCCATCACCTGACCTCCTGCCTGATCTGGAGACCATCATCATGCTGCCACACTACACACCTCTGAGACCATCAATGATGACTCATACTGAGGAAACTGTATTTCCTGTCAGAGATGCTCAGTGATCCTCAGAGCAGAGAGAGGTATGATTCTTTATCTTTGATAAAAAAAAATGTTAGTGCTTTTAATTCATTTAATTAATTTAAATCCTATTTATTGCATAAATAATTCCATACTGAAATTATTATACTTGTTGACACTTTTGAGTTTTAATTGACATTATGAATTACAAATCTGTGCTTTTTCTACTCTGTCTCTCTGTGCAGGTAATGCTGTCTTCTGAGTTCTTCAGTGTCCCAACTGAGACATTCAAACCTCATTGCAGAGCTCATGTCTTTCCTCACCATCATGTGAGTGTGAGATTGCTCTGGATTCTGGTTATGTGGCCTGCAGCACCTATAAGGTATTTCAACATTGTCCATTTTATAACTTATTTGTAGTTAACACAAATAAAATGTTCCCTTTTCTGTATTTTTTTTAGAACAAGCTCGTCCTGTTTGGCTGCATTCCAGCTTCTTAGACTCTACACAAGTGGACAGAGTATCAGTGTTTGGCCACTCTTACAGACACCGACTTCTGTCAACTCACTGCTACTGAACAGGCACCTCACTCCAGGAAGACAGAGGGCTGCAAGCCTGTCATCGCTTTCCAGTGTGGCTTTGGATTCTTGGGGTAGCATCAGATTTTTCCCACAAATATTCAAAGGTAACACTTATTTTAAGCTTAGTTATTAAATCAAAAGTCTTCCTTGTGTTAATTACATTTTATTTGTTTTGTTTTCTTTTAGATTTATATGCAGTGATCGGATGTGGTGGAGCTTTGTTAACTGTGTGGAAAACATCTGTTTGTGATGCTATTTACAATGAGGCTGTAAGGTGACAGTTTCCATGTAATT
Source organism: Oreochromis aureus (assembly GCF_013358895.1). Lineage (NCBI taxonomy): Eukaryota > Metazoa > Chordata > Actinopteri > Cichliformes > Cichlidae > Oreochromis > Oreochromis aureus. The sequence continues at coordinate 519,663 of NW_024108868.1, forward strand.
TCAATACTTTTATGAAGCAAAAACATGTTTGCAATTAACATATTTTTTCAGTTTTGTCTTTTGGACTTATGGTTAACATTCCTCAGTGACAGCAAATACTAAACTAGTCCAAGTGACCAGCATATCATTGGTCGAGGGTAAAAGGACCACAATGAATTTTTGACTGTGTTTGTGTCACCAGATTTAACAAACAATATCAGACATATGAAACTGAACTCTGGATTAATGTGCAGATGTTTTTTGGGGGGGGGGGTTGTTTTTGTTTTTTGTTATTTTGTAGAACAAACCCAATCTATTTACCCAAACCATATAACTTGTTTTGGTAAATAGTGGATTAATATATCTAAGTCTATAAGTATAGCAAGCTGAATTCATACAAACACACAGCTCTAAATCTTGAATTGTAGGATGTACAAAAATGATCATGTGATTATTATGGACATTTAAATAACTATATCTATTGAACCATTACACATATTCTTTATACACAATCTCAAAATGTGAAAAAGTGTTTAAGAGAAAAGTTAATGTGTGTTTGTATGAATCCTGCCTTAGTATGGGGTGTCAGTAACTACTTTAGTATACAGTATGTCTAACAGTGGTTTTACACATCTGCTCTAATATATATAGATAATGGGTCAGACATATAAAGTCATTTTGAAAAGTTCATGAAGGTCCCATCCATTTATAGGTGTTCCTCTTTATCATTTTATATCAGGTCACACAGCTGACTTGAGTTTTGATCAGAGTAGAACCATAACATTAATGCTAATGGTTCTACTGTTTACAGTTACTTTATGATGGATTTCACCCTGGTCACAGCACTATGTAAAAAGCTGTTAGAGGTAAAGTTAACCCAATTAATACCTCATCATAAGTCACTCTCTAATGCAGGGCAGTGGTTATTTTTAACTGTAATTCATTCTACAACAATGTTCTTTATTTGATCCCTGTTTCTTTAAATATGTGCATCGATTGTTCAGCTGTGTGACTCTCCACACCTCAAATATATCACAATGTGGACTTCATTTCGACAGTATTTTGTAGTTTGGTACCATATTTATCATCAAATCAGGAAGCAGTAAACTAATTGAAAAAATAAGCTTTTGAAAATTTTAATGTGGTATTGGAATATGCTGTTTATCCTTGCCAAATGGTATGTGCACAAAACTCCAGCAAATGAGAGGATATATTTTTGTCTCTCACTCGCTATTTATATATGTATATATTTTTGCAGTTAATAGCCTATCATGTGTCTGCGCATCTTAGGGCCATAAACATAAACATGGAAAACAAGGATATGTTCACAATTCCAACATATGCTTCACTTGTTTGTATATTTAGATTCATTTGATTTGCATTTTCTATTGATATTTTTCTGTTTGTCGCAAATGGGATTTTTATTTCTGTTTGCCATTATTGTAATCATTGAAACAACTGAGTAAATATTTTGTATCATATGTTTCTAAAAATATTTAAATGTTCTACTTTTCTATTACTGGTTTTCTATTTTCTAAACTTTCTGCCACTCTTTGACATTTCACTAACATTATTTTTGGGTGTTTTTTCTCTGACTGCAGCATCTTGTACATTTATTACCTAACTGTTTTTGTGGGTTTTTTGTTTGTTTGTTTGTTTGTTTGTTGCCATTTTTACATTTCACCAGCTGTGTAAACTCTGCAATTTTACCTTGGTTTTGGTCCACATCAGTTTATCTGCTGGCTGTTTCTTTTTTTTTTCCTTTTCTAATGTTTCTGGTAATTTTTCACAGTTAAATGAGTGACTTTGAGGTTAATTCCATGTTTTCAGCTGTTATCTGTTGACAGTTTTGCCTAATTATTACATTTCTGCAAAATTAGAGCAGTTCTGGTAAGTTGTAATATTTCTGTGAAGTTATGTTATTCTAAATTGTTACATTTCTGCTAAGTTGTAGCTTCTGGTAAACTACAATGTTTCTGCTGAATTGTTATGTTTCTTCTAAGTTATTGCATTTCTGCTAAATTATTACATTTTTGTTAACTCGATGTTGTTCTGCAAAGTTATTAAAATTTCAACAACTTTTAAACACTGACTTTGATTTCTTTAGCTTCTTCAGCTATTTTCAACTATTTTCAGCAAACATGCGTTGTTATGGTTGCTATGCAATTAACTCAGAGTGGACAGTGGAAGTTTGTGAATTTTCTGTTCAAGTCCACAACTTCTTGCTACTCGCTCAATTCTCACTCAACCCCACAAATTATACATCAAAACGTAGGTATTTTTGCTGGCTTTCATTGTTATCATTGTTGTGGGAGTTACAGATTTTTGCAAATCTCCTCAGGGCAACAAAAGTCTGAAAACTCTCCATAGACAGTCAATGTAGAGTTTGTTCAAAATCACCGCTATTGTTGCCCATTGAAATGAATGGAACACATTATCAATGTGGTCACTTATTTCGCTCGCCGCGACGGAGGTACAAAGAGCTATCAAAATCGCAGTCAAAGTTCACCAAAATCTGCTGATTCGCCCAGTACAAGAATTGTGCTTTATCCCACCTAGTTTTGGAGTTACGTGACGTTTTGTAACTCCAAAAACGGCATTTTTCGCCTCTCACTGCGATCTATTTCTGACTTCTAATCAATCTGTTTTCCAGCCACCCGCCCCCTTTTCAGGTGGCGCAGTTGGTAATGACATGGGCCTGCAGCTCAAAGGTCGCGGGTTCAATCCAACCTTGTTCAACATTTTGTTTTCACTACAAATTTATACACTATCACAGACCTGTAATTTATATTGCTAATTTATTACAATTCTGCAAAGTTTTATGATTTCAGCAGCTTTTCTAATATGGACCTCAGATTCTTGTTAACGCTCCATGGCAGAAATACATACAAGTACACAGCCTGATGAAGCAGACAGAAGCAGTACCTCTAATTGGTGAATTTGAGCAGAACCAGGTTGTTCTGCCTCTTTTCTGCAGAAATTCTGCTCATTCACCTCTTTTCAGCAGTATTTTGAGCTTTTTCACCTCTTCCAAGCTTTTTCAGCTTTTTCTTGTGTTTTCCGGAGAATTTTCATGTTTTTTTCACCTCTTTTCATTTGCCAGTCTTTTGCATCTGTTTTCAGCTGAATTTTCAGTTTATTCACCTCTTTTCAACACATAGTTTTACTTCTTCTGCTCTTTTCAACAGATTCCACTACAAGGCATCCACACAGCATTTTCGCAGGAAATGCAAATTTTTCTAGTTATGTGTGCCTATGCCAAGAGGCACACATATTACTATTCGTCGGATTTATTATGTGTGCCTATGCCAGGAGGCACACATATTACTATTCCTGGATTTATTATTCTTATTATTATTCTCCAGTTTCCGCCTGAAATTTTGCAGCTTAATCTCGCCCAAGTTTTGAGACAAGCTTCATATATGTTACCTCATTTTGTGCGGCCGGATCTGGAATGGTGTGCTATGACTTTTGGTGTTTATAAATTTTATAGTTTTTAAATATTAATATTTTAGTGAAAATTTTCCCGCGCCTCTCTGCCGAACAGTTTTGACATTAGGGTTACATATGTTAGATCATTTTGTGCGGCTGGAGCTGGACTATTATGTCATGACTTTTGGTGTTTATGACTTTTATAGTTTTTTAAATATTTAGATTTTAGTGCAAATTTAGGCCAATTCCTCTTTTGGCGCCAAATAAACAGACTTCATTTGTGGTGTGTTGGCGCCATCTTTTGGTCCCATTGAAATAAATTTCAAACTTCATTTGTGGTGTGTTGGCTCTCTCTAGTGGTATGCCGAGTGGTACAGCCTGTCTACCCTTATTTGGATACCGTAATGATGACAATATCAATGGCGCTTTTGGCACAGCCTCGCTGCTTTCAGGAACCATTGAGGTTTTAAGGTTGCGCGAACCATTGAATACTTACGGTAAACACAATGGCTTCTATGCTTGGTGGAAAACTCCATATCCCACAATTCATAGCACACCTCTGCCGAGTTAAACAATGGCGGCCACCACTTCGTTTTATATGTCTTTTATTAGTGTTTCTAGGTCACAAAATCAACTTTTAAGATATTTTCAGGCGAGAATGTAGGTGTGTAAACTTCAAATATCTGCTTGTTTTATCATATTAGCGACAGTGCTCTGACGACCTCGTGCTGCCTGACAGCTAGCCGGCTACCTAGCTAGCTGCCGCGACTTGGCTGCAAATGCACAGCGAGGGACTCTCTCCTTTCACCTCCCGGTCTCGCAAATGCTCGCACAGAATCGGAGTTACAGCTGGATGTGGAAAAAATAACTGAGTTGTTTGGTGGTGCTATAATGCGGAGCTACAACAGTGGGCAGCTATCCACCGGTGTATGACAGAAAGGACATGTCACGACCGCAGATCGACCGTGTGTTTGCTAACGCGGAGGTCAATCGTGGATCAGGGAAAGCGAAGGCAGGAGCGTGAGGTGAACTGAATTTCAGGTAAGAAGTTATGACCTGCACTCTATTTGGGTCAGATATAAACCGAGTTTAGGTGTAGTTTATTTAGCAGCAGTTCTCTTATGTGTTGCTGATAGCAAGGTTAGCTAGCTAGCGCCGCTAGCATAGTTAGCTAAGCGCTGCTAGCGGCCCTTCGTGAAAAAGCACCCAGGCTTGGCTTATATTGAGGCGGGTGAAACTCGTGTCAGCACCCGGTCGCCGCCGACAGTATGTGTTTTAGCTGGACTTATTTTTCATTTATATGGGCCGATGATGCTGGAAACCAAAGGCAGGAGCGTGAGGTGAACTGAATTTCAGGTAAGAAGTTATGACCTTCACTCTATTTGGGTCAGATATAAACCGAGTTTAGGTGTAGTTTGTTTTCATTGTGCTGACTTTTTACAATCGTACTGCGTGCTAGCTAGCACGACGGGAGTTTGTATACAGCTGTGTGCGCGCTAAGTTACTGAAGTTGGACTTTATTTTATTCACAAGGGTTGGTTCATAGAGTTGCCGTACAAACGGAATCGTGCCACATTCAGAGAAAATATTACGATTTATTCTGTCGTTACGAAGCCTCCCCTGTCATTCTCTGCCTGTTGCAACTTCAATCATGAAACTGATCAATGATCGGCTTTTCGCTCTTGTTTGTTTATCGCCTAAACAACAGCTGCACGTTTAAGCTTGATCAGCTGTTGTTAGAATTCATTTGCTTCTAATTTCTAGTATCAGCTGATGTCGATGTGGAAAAAATAACTGAGTTGTTTGGTGGTGGAGCTACAACAGAGGGCAGCTATCCACCGGTGTGTGACAGAAAGGACATGCCGCGAACGAGACATAAAAGGCGGTGAGGCTACCGCCCGATCGACCGTGTTTGCTAACGCGAGGTCAATCGTGGATCAGGGAAAGCGAAGGCAGGAGCGTGAGGTGAACTGAATTTCAGGTAAGAAGTTATGACCTGCACTCTATTTGGGTCAGATATAAACCGAGTTTAGGTGTAGTTTATTTTCGTTGTGCTGACTTTTTCAATCACTTACAATAACTTGTACTGCGTGCTAGCTAGCACGAGGGAGTTTCTATACAGCTGTGTGCATGCTAAGTTACCGATGTTACCGATGTTGAACTTTAAGACAGCCTCCCCTGTCATTCTCTCGCCTGTTGAAACTTCAGTCATGAAACTGATCAATGATCGGCTTTTCTCTTGTTTGTTTATCGCGCTAAACAACAACAGCATGTTTAAGCTTGATCAGCTGTTGTTAGAATTCATTTGCTTTTAATTTCTAGTATCAGCTGATGTTTGCTGCAGCCACAGCTGTAAAAACGGCTGTTCCAAACCAGATGTCCTTACTGAATCATCAGAGCTGAACAGGTGATGGAGAAACAGGTTTACCCTTAGGTGACATGAATGAGTTGAAGGAAGTTATGAACTGTTTCTGACAGACAAATATACACCAAGCTCCTTTTTTTTTGTAGCTGACAGCTGGTAACTGTGCAGGGGCGGATCTAGCAAAGCTTTTGCCAGGGGGGCCAGGTAGGGCATTAACAGAGAAAGGTGGACACAAAGATATACTTTTCTTTCTTACTCTCATATAAAATATTTAGCTTTTATTAAATAGTTATCTGAATCTTACAACCAAAGTTTGTATAATAATACACAAGATTGGCTGTAGACCATTGTTCATCATTCAGAACACTGTGTAAAAATAACAAAAACAAAAAGTGAATGCAAAAGTGCATAAATATTTATTTTACGTGTTTGATGTGTGTGGCGGGCGTGGTCTGCAGTGCCGCTGCAGGGAGGTGGACCCACCTGAGCGGTACCTGCAATCACGCCTCTCGGGCGTAGTCTGTGCTGTCTCGGCTGTTTTTTGGGTGTGTGTCGGGCTGTGAGTTGAAAAGCTACAGCCGGCTGTTTGGGTACACCAACCATGTGTGAAAAGTGGTCCATAACGTAATGCTTCAAAGCGTGTTCATGCAAACATTGTCGGATCTGCCGTGGTACAATGGGACTTCTGCTCATGAACCTGTGTGCACAGCGCCTGCAAATCGGCGCTGTACGAAGTCACTTCATCTTTACCCAAAACTGTAAGCTGTCATCTGTGAGGCGCGAGCGTGTTTGTTTTACCATAGTTCATGGTGGAGAATGGCTGCTCTGCTGAGTTTTGCTCTCTGTAGCTGTATGAATGGCAAACTACACTGATTACCAGCGGCATAGGCACACATAAAATTTCTTCTGAAATTTTCCTTTCTAGTTATTATTATGTGTGCCTATGCCAAGAGGCACACATATTACTATTCGTCGGATTTATTATTATTATTATTATTATTCTCCAGTTTCCGCCTGAAATTTTGCAGCGAATCTCGCCCGCAGTTTTGAGACAAGCTTCATATATGTTACCTCATTTTGTGCGGCCGGATCTGGAATGGTGTGCTATGACTTTTGGTGTTTATGAATTTTATAGTTTTTAAAATATTAATATTTTAGTGAAAATTTTCCAGCTCCTCTGCCGAACAGTTTTGACATTAGGGTTACATATGTTAGATCATTTTGTGCGGCTGGAGCTGGACTATTATGTCATGACTTTTGGTGTTTATGACTTTTATAGTTTTTAAATATTTAGATTTTAGTGCAAATTTAGGCCAATTCATCTTTTGGCGCCAAATAAACAGACTTCATTTGTGGTGTGTTGGCGCCATCTTTTGGTCCCATTGAAACAAATTTCAAACTTCATTTGTGGTGTGTTGGCTCTCTCTAGTGGTATGCCGGGAGTGGTACAGCCTGTCTACCCTTATTTGGATACCGTAATGATGACAATATCAATGGCGCCGCACAGCCTCGCTGCTTTCAGGAACCATTGAGGTTTTAAGGTTGCGCGAACCATTGAATACTTACGGTAAACACAATGGCTTCTATGCTTGGTGGAAAACTCCATATCCCACAATTCATAGCACACCTCTGCCGAAAGTTAAACAATGGCGGCCACCACTTCGTTTTATATGTCTTTTATTAGTGTTTCTAGGTCACAAAATAAACTTTTAAGATATTTTCAGGCGAGAATGTAGGTGTGTAAACTTCAAATATCTGCTTGTTTTATCATATTAGCGACAGTGCTCTGACGAGGTCGGTCCTGCCTGACAGCTAGCCGGCTACCTAGCTAGCTGCCGCGCTTGGCTGCAAATGCACAGCGAGGGACTCTCTCTCTCTCCTTTCACCTCCCGGTCTCTCGCAAATGCTCGCACAGAATCGGAGTTACAGCTGGATGTGGAAAAAATAACTGAGTTGTTTGGTGGTGCTATAATGCGGAGCTACAACAGTGGGCAGCTATCCACGGTGTATGACAGAAAGGACATGCCGCGACCGCAGATCGACCGGTGTTTGCTAACGCGAGGTCAATCGTGGATCAGGGAAAGCGAAGGCAGGAGCGTGAGGTGAACTGAATTTCAGGTAAGAAGTTATGACCTGCACTCTATTTGGGTCAGATATAAACCGAGTTTAGGTGTAGTTTATTTAGCAGCAGTTCTCTTATGTGTTGCTGATAGTCGGCTAGCTAGCTAGCGCCGCAGCGCATAGTTAGCTAAGCGCTGCTAGCGACCCTTCGTGAAAAACCACCCAGGCTTGGCTGATAGTGAGGTGGCTAAAATTTGTTTCATCGCCCGATCGCCGGCAAGGGTCTGTGTCTTAGCTGGTGTCTAAACCGAGTTTAGGTGTAGTTTGTTTTCATTGTGCTGACTTTTTACAATCGTACTGCGTGCTAGCTAGCACGACGGGAGTTTGTATACAGCTGTGTGCGCTAAGTTACTGAAGTTGGACTTTATTTTATTCACAAGGGTTGGTTCATAGAGTTGCCGTACAAACGGAATCGTGCCACATTCAGAGAAAATATTACGATTTATTCTGTCGTTACGAAAGCCTCCCTGTCATTCTCTGCCTGTTGCAACTTCAATCATGAAACTGATCAATGATCGACTTTTTCGCTCTTGTTTGTTTATCGCCTAAACAACAGCTGCACGTTTAAGCTTGATCAGCTGTTGTTAGAATTCATTTGCTTCTAATTTCTAGTATCAGCTGATGTCGATGTGGAAAAAATAACTGAGTTGTTTGGTGGTGGAGCTACAACAGAGGGCAGCTATCCACGGTGTGTGTGACAGAAAGGACATGCCGCGTAACGAGACATAAAAAGGCGGTGAGGCTACCGCCCGATCGACCGGTGTTTGCTAATGCGGAGGTCAATCGTGGATCAGGGAAAGCGAAGGCAGGAGCAACAGCAGCACGTTTAAGCTTGATCAGCTGTTGTTAGAATTCTTTTGATTTTAATTTCTTGTATCAGCTGATGTTTGCTGGAGCATGAAGATGAAATCAGGAGATGTCCTTACTGAATCATCAGAGCTGAACTGGTGATGGAGAAACAGGTTTACACTTTAGGTGACATGAATGAGTTGAAGGAAGTTATGAGTTGTTTTTGTGTAGCTGACAGCTGGTAACTGTGCAGGGGCGGATCTAGCAAAGCTTTTGCCGGGGGCAGCTAGGGCATTAACAGAGAAAGGTGGACACAAAGATATACTTTTCTTTCTTACTCTCATATAAAATATTTAGCTTTTATTAAATAGTTATCTGAATCTCACAGCCAAAGTTTGTATAATAATACACAAGATTGGCTGTAGACCATTGTTCATAATTCAGAACACTGTGTAAAAATAACAAAAACAAAAAGTGAATGCATGTGTGAAAAGTGGTCCATAATGTAATGCTTCAAAGCGTGTTCATGCAAACATTGTCGGGTCTGCCGTGGTACAATGGGACTTCTGCTCATGAACCTGTGTGCACAGCGCCTGCAAATCGGCGCCAGGCAAAGTAACTTCATCTTTACACAAAACTGTAAGCTGTCATCTGTGAAGCGTGAGCGGTGTTTGTTTTACCATAGTTCATGGTGGAGAATGGCTGCTCTTCTGAGTTTTGCTCTCTGTAGCCGTATGAATGGCAACTACAGTGATTAGCAGCGGCATAGGCACACATAAAATTTCTTCTGAAATTTTCGCTTTCTAGTTATTATTATTATTCTTCAGTTTCCGCCTGAAATTTTGCAGCAGCGAATCTCGCCCGCAGTTTTGAGACAAGCTTCATATATGTTACCTCATTTTGTGCGGCCGGATCTGGAATGGTGTGCTATGACTTTTGGTCTTTGTGAATGTTATAGTTTTTTAAATATTAATATTTTAGTGAAAATTTTCCCGCGCTCCTCTGCCGAACAGTTTTGACATTAGGGTTACATATGTTAGATCATTTTGTGCGGCTGGAGCTGGACTATTATGTCATGACTTTTGGTGTTCATGACTTTTATAGTTTTTTAATATTAATATTTTAGTGCAAATTTAGGCCAATTCATCTTTTGGCGCCAAATAAACAGACTTCATTTGTGGTGTGTTGGCTCTCTCTAGTGGTATGCCGGGAGTGGTACAGCCTGTGTACCCTTATTTGGATTACCGTAATGATGACAATTTCAACGGTGCGCTGGCGTCGCTGCTTTCAGGAGCCATTGGAATTTTTAAGGTTGCGCAAATCATTCAAAAGTTACGGTAATGCTTGGTGGAAAACTCAATATCCCACAATTCATAGCACGCCTCTACAGAGTGAACAATGGCGGCCACCACTTCGTTTTATATGTCTTTTATTCGTGTTTCTAGGTCACAAAATAAGCTTTTAAGATATTTTCAGGCGAGAATGTAGGTGTGTAAACTTCAAATATCTGCTTGTTTTATCATATTAGCGACAGTGCTCTGACGACCTCGGTCCTGCCTGACAGCTAGTCGGCTACCTAGCTAGCTGCCGCACTTGGCTGCAAATGCACAGGAGGGACTCTCTCTCTCCCTTTCACCTCCCTGGTCTCTCGCAAATGCTCGCACAGAATCGGAGTTACAGCTGGATGTGGAAAAAAATAACTGAGTTGTTTGGTGGTGCTATAATGCGGAGCTACAACAGTGGGCAGCTATCCACCGGTGTATGACAGAAAGGACATGCCATGACCGCCGATCGACCGGTGTTTGCTAACACGGAGGTCAATCGTGGATCAGGAAAGCGAAGGCAGGAGCGTGAGGTGAACTGAATTTCAGGTAAGAAGTTATGACCTGCACTCTATTTGGGTCAGATATAAACCGAGTTTAGGTGTAGTTTATTTAGCAGCAGTTCTCTTATGTGTTGCTGATAGCCGGCTAGCTAGCTAGCGCCTGAAAAACCACCCAGGCTTGGCTGATAGTGAGGTGGCTAAAATTTGTTTCATCGCCCGATCGCTCGGCAAGGGTCTGTGTCTTAGCTGGTGTCTAAACCGAGTTTAGGTGTAGTTTGTTTTCATTGTGCTGACTTTTTACAATCGTATCTGCGTGCTAGCTAGCACGACGGGAGTTTGTATACAGCTGTGTGCGGCGCTAAGTTACTGAAGTTGGACTTTATTTTATTCACAAGGGTTGGTTCATAGAGTTGCCGTACAAACGGAATCGTGCCACATTCAGAGAAAATATTACGATTTATTCTGTCGTTACGAAGCCTCCCCTGTCATTCTCTGCCTGTTGCAACTTCAATCATGAAACTGATCAATGATCGGCTTTTTCGCTCTTGTTTGTTTATCGCCTAAACAACAGCTGCACGTTTAAGCTTGATCAGCTGTTGTTAGAATTCATTTGCTTCTAATTTCTAGTATCAGCTGATGTCGATGTGGAAAAAATAACTGAGTTGTTTGGTGGTGGAGCTACAACAGAGGGCAGCTATCCACCGATTGTGTGTGACAGAAAGGACATGCCGCTGAACGAGACATAAAAGGCGGTGAGGCTACCGCCCGATCGACCGGTGTTTGCTAATGCGGAGGTCAATCGTGGATCAGGGAAAGCGAAGGCAGGAGCAACAGCAGCACGTTTAAGCTTGATCAGCTGTTGTTAGAATTCTTTTGATTTTAATTTCTTGTATCAGCTGATGTTTGCTGGAGCATGAAGATGAAATCAGGAGATGTCCTTACTGAATCATCAGAGCTGAACTGGTGATGGAGAAACAGGTTTACACTTTAGGTGACATGAATGAGTTGAAGGAAGTTATGAGTTGTTTTGTGTAGCTGACAGCTGGTAACTGTGCAGGGGCGGATCTAGCAAAGCTTTTATGGGGGGCAGCTAGGGCATTAACAGAGAAAGGTGGACACAAAGATATACTTTTCTTTCTTACTCTCATATAAAATATTTAGCTTTTATTAAATAGTTATCTGAATCTCACAGCCAAAGTTTGTATAATAATACACAAGATTGGCTGTAGACCATTGTTCATAATTCAGAACACTGTGTAAAAATAACAAAAAAAAAAAGTGAATGCATGTGTGAAAAGTGGTCCATAATGTAATGCTTCAAAGCGTGTTCATGCAAACATTGTCGGGTCTGCCGTGGTACAATGGGACTTCTGCTCATGAACCTGTGTGCACAGCGCCTGCAAATCGGCGCTGTACAAAGTAACTTCATCTTTACACAAAACTGTAAGCTGTCATCTGTGAAGCGTGAGCGGTGTTTGTTTTACCATAGTTCATGGTGGAGAATGGCTGCTCTTCTGAGTTTTGCTCTCTGTAGCCGTATGAATGGCAACTACAGTGATTAGCAGCGGCATAGGCACACATAAAATTTCTTCTGAAATTTTCGCTTTCTAGTTATTATTGTGTGGATGCCCTCAAAGGGCTTCCACACTATTGAGTTCCTGTTTCTCTTTATTCTTTATCTTTCTACTTTATTCTTCTAGTTGCTCCGTATTTCGCGATTAACTACTCCTTCAGTTTTCAGCCGATTTTCTCCGTTCAAACTCTAAACTGTTCTGCTCTTTCTGCTAACGACTGCTATGACTTTTAGTGTTTATTACTGTTATACTTTTAAAATATTACACTTTTTCCTTTAATTTGTCCCATTGAAATGAATGGAAAACTTCCACAATTCTGCTAAAACTTGCTTGTTTTTGAAACTTAACTACTTTGTCATACTTTCACCTAGAAACTCCATTCAAACTTTAAAATGTTCTCAGATTATTGGGCTATTCCTGAGTGATTCAGCTTTTCAGATCTTCTACCGTTTTAATTTTATACCTCTTTAAGTTTTCAGTTGCAAAATTGTGATTTTTCAGAAAATACATGCGTTGTTATGGTTGCTATGCAATTAACTCAGAGTGGACAGTGGAAATTTCTGAATTTTCTCTTCTTGTCCGAACAACTTCTTGCTATTCGCTCAATTTCCACTCAACCCCACAAATTATACATCAAAACGTAGGTATTTTTGCTGGCTTTCAGAAGATGTCACTATCATTGTTGTGGGATTTACAGATGTTTTGCAAATCTCCTCAGAGCAACACAAAAGTCTCAAAACTCTCCATAGAAAGTCAATGGAGAGTTTCTTCAAAATCAGCGCTGGATTTCTCTAATGAGAGGCATTTTCAAATCGTCATATCTCCTTAACGAAACAAAGTTGAGACATGAGGCTTGTGCCAATATATCTTCAGACATCCCTGATGCTCACAATTCAAGAATTTCTTCCTCACCTATTACCTTTTGGCCATGAATTACACTTGTTTGAGGATAGGAAATTTGTCTCTCGCTCAGATCTGTTCAGATTTCAAACTCTGGAAATGAGGCACTTTTTTCTCTCGTCAGATCTTTTGATGGATTTCAACAGAGACCTGAAAATTTCCATGACTGTTCACCAAAGCCTGCTGTTTCTTACGGTGAAAGAATGATTTTGATGCTCCATATAGATTTAGAGTTAGAAAACGTTGTTTGAGGGCAGGTCAAGGCAGTTTTGCTTTGCCTCTACTCAGTTACAGTGTATTACAAGTCATATATCTTCAATAATTTATATTTTATCTCTGAATTATGAAGACCTGCAGATTTCCCCATCTCTTCTGAACAAAACGGTGTCAGAATGACCGTTCTAGCTCCTACGTGTTAGGAAATTATGGCCATTTGTTGAGGGGAATCCTGAATGTGAGAAATACACTGCAGAAAACTCATAGCTCTCTCTGTGTCTGTGTGTGTAAGTGCTGATTAGAGCAGGTGCAGCCAATTTAGCTGACCTAGATATACCAAGCCCAGACTCTTAACAGCCCCTGTACACTTTGCGCTCTGTGTATGTGTATGTTTGTGTGTCTGTATCAATATTTCTCCCATGTTAAAGTATTACTCCTCCATAATAGTATTTCTGTTAAATCAAAGTACTTCTACTACATCTTAGTACTTCTGCTCAATCATAGTATTTCTGCTAAATCATAGTATTTTGCCAAATCATGGTTTTTGTGCCAAAACATAACATTTCTGTTATGTTATAGTATTACTAATAAGTGGAGAAATTTCTGTCATGTTACAGTATATGTGCTGATTATAGTATATCTGCCAAATCATAGTATTTATCTCGAATCATAGTATTTATGCCAAATTACAGTATTTCTGCTAAAAGCAGAAATAGTACGCTTTTAGCAGAAATTTCTGTCAAAAGATATTAGTTATGTTAAAACATAGTATTTCTGCTAAATCATAGTATTTCTGCCAAATCATAGTATTTGTACTAAATCATAGTACTTGTGGCTATTCATAGTACTTGTACCCAATCGTATTATTACTGCCATATCATCATATTCGTGTCAAATCATGGTATTTTTCTGCCAAATCATGGTATTTCTGCCAAATTATAATATTTGTGCCCAATTAAAATTTCTATTATGTTATAGAATTACTACTAAGTCGTAGAATTTCGGTTATGTTATAGCATATCTGCTGAATATAGTATGTGTGCCAAATCATAGTATTTATAGCAAATCATAGTATTTGTGCTAAAACATAGTATTTCTGCCCAATTGTAGTATTTGTGCAAAAACATACTTATGCAAAATCACAGTATATCTGTTATGTTATAGTATTACTACTAAGGCATAGTATTTCTACCAAATCATAGTATTCCTTCAAAATCATAGTATTACTGCAATTTCATAGTATTTGAGCAAAATCGTAGTATTTGTGCAAAAACATACTATGTCTGCAAAATCACAGTATATCTGTTATGTTATAGTATTACTACTAAGGCATAGTATTTCTGTCAAATCATAGTATTTGTACTAAATCATAGTACTTGTCCCTATTCATATTATTCATACCCTATCATAGTATTTCTGCCAAATCATGGTATTTGTGCCAAGTTATGGTATTTGTGCCCAAGTAAAATATCTGTTATGTTATAGTATTACTACTAAGTCGTAGAATTTCTGTTATGTTATAATATATCTGCTGAATATAGTATATGTGCCAAATCATAGTATTTATAGCAAATCATAGTATTTGTGCTAAAACGTAGTATTTCTGCCCAATAGTAGTATTTGTGAAAAAAACATACTTATGCAAAATCTCAGTATATCTGTTATGTTATAGTATTACTACGATTTGGCATAGTATTTCTACCAAATCATAGTATTCCTTCAAAATCATAGTATTACTGCAATTTCATAGTATTTGAGCAAAATCGTAATATTTGTGCAAAAAACATACTATGTCTGCTAAACCACAGTATATCTGTTATGTTATAGTATTACTACTAAGGCATAGTATTTCTACCTATATATAGTATTCCTTCAAAATCAAAGTATTACTGCAATTTCATAGTATTTGAGCAAAATCGTAGTATTTGTGCAAAAACATACTATGTCTGCTAAACCACAGTATATCTGTTATGTTATAGTATTACTACTAAGGCATAGTATTTCTACCTATATATAGTATTCCTTCAAAATCAAAGTATTACTGCAATTTCATAGTATTTGAGCAAAATCGTAGTATTTGTGCAAAACATACTATGTCTGCTAAACCACATTATATTTGTTATGTTATAGTATTACTACTAAGGCATAGTATTTCTACCTATATATAGTATTCCTTCAAAATCAAAGTATTACTGCAATTTCATAGTATTTGAGCAAAATCGTAGTATTTGTGCAAAACATACTATGTCTGCTAAACCACAGTATATCTGTTATGTTATAGTATTACTACTAAGGCATAGTATTTCTACCTAATCATAGTATTCCTTCAAAATAATAGTATCACTGCAATTTTATAGTATTTGAGCGAAATCGTAGTATATGTGGAAAAACATACTATGTCTGCAAAATCACAGTATATCTTTTATGTTAAAGTGTTACTACTAAGTCACAGTATTTCTGCCAATTCGTAGTATTTGTACTAAATCATGGTACTTGTGCAAATCATACTATTTTTTGCAAATCATAGTATTCGAACCAAAACATAGTATTTGTACGAAATCACAGTATTTCTTCTAAATCATAGTATTTCAATTAAATCTCAGTAGTTGTGCTGAAACGCAGTATTATTGCCAAATCATAGTATTTGTACTGAAACATAGTATTTGTGCCAAAAGAGTATTTCTACTAAATCATAGTACTTGTGCCAAATCATAGTATTTCTGCCACATTGTGCTAGTTGTGCAAAACATAGACTGTCTACAAAATCATAGTATATCTATTATGTTATACTATTATTACTAAGTCGTAGACTCTCTATTTTGTAATAGTATATCTGCTGAATACAGTATATGTGCCAAATCATAGTATTTATAGCAAATCATAGTATTTGTGCTAACACATAGTATACTGCCACATTATAGTATTTGTGTAAAACCAGAATGTCTGCAAAATCATCATATATCTCTGATGTTATAGTATTACTACTAAGGCATAGTATTTCTTCAAAATTATACTATTTTTGCAGAAACATTGTACTTCTGGTAAATCATAGTATTTCTACTAAATGATAGTATTTCTGCCAAATCATAGTATTTGTACCCAAACATATCAGTTCAACTTATTTAACTCTTCTCAACAGCCCAACACCTCTTCTTCTCCCCGTTTCAGCAGAATTGTGAGTTTTTTCACCCCTTTTCAGCACAAATTCCAGCTTTTTCAGGTGTTTTCAACAGAAATCTCTTTTTTAGCAGACATTCTGCTGATTCACCTGTTTTCAGTGCAACGTTCTACTTCTTTACCTCTTTTCAGTAGAAATTCTGCTGATTCACCTATTTTAAGCAGAATTTTCAGCCTTTCACCTCTTATCAATACAAATCTCAGTATCTTCTGCTCATTTCAGAGGAAACCTTTTCACCTCTCCTCTTTTCAGTAGAAATTTGAACTTGTACCCCTTTGAAGCAGAATTTTTGCCTTTTCACCTCTTTTCAGCAAAAGTTTCTGTTTTTCACTTGTTTTCAGCATAATTTTTCAGTTTCTTTACTGCCATACAATTTTGCAGCTTTTCATCTTTTTCAGTCATTTTCAGCAGACAGCTTCAGCGTTCCGGCATCCACACAGCATTTTCGCAGGAAATGCAAATTTTTCTAGTTGTGTGGATGCCCTAAAAGGGCTTCCACACTATTGAGTTCCTGTTTCTCTTTATTCTTTATTGTGTGGATGCCCTAAAGGGCTTCCACACTATTGAGTTCCTGTTTCTCTTTATTCTTTATTATTATTATTCTTCAAGTTGCTTCCGTACGTTTTTTGCCGCTTAACTACTCCCTCAGTTTTCAGCCGATTTTCTCAGTTCAAACTTTAAAAAATTCTGCTCTTTCTGCTAATGTTTGCTATGACTTTTGGTGCTCATAACTTCTATACTTTTTGAGATATTGAATTTTTTTGCAATATTTTTTGCCCATTTTTGCACATTATCAGTGGGGTCACTAGTTTTCCTTGCCGGTTGAGCCGTGTTTTAGCTCAGTGAGATGAGCAGCCGTTCTCAGACTGGGAGGCCCGGGTTCAAATCCCGCTTATGGCAACATTTCTTTCAGTTAACAGTTAAACTTTTTAACTCTTTTCAACACAAATTTCAGCTTTTCCACCCTTTTCAGCAAAATTTTCATTTTTTCTGCTGTTTTCAGAAAAAAGTCTTTTCAGCAGAAATTCTGCTCATTCACCTCTTTTCAGCGCAATGTTCTGCTTCTTTCCATCTTTTCTGCAGAAATTCTGCTCATTCAACTCTTTTCAGCAGAATATTCAGAATTTTCACCTCTTTTCAGCCCAAATTCTGCTTATTCACTTCTTCTGCAAAATTCTCAGCCTTTTCACCTCTTATCAGCACAAATCTCAGCTTTTTTCAGAAAAAAACTCTTTTGAGCAGAAATGCTGCTGATTCATCTCTTTTCAGCGCAACTTTTTGCTTCTTTACCTCTTTTCAGCAGAAATTCTACTGATTCACCTCTTTTCTGCAAAATTTTCAGCCTTTTCACCTCTTATCAGCACAATTCTCAGCAGCTTTGTCAGTCTCTCCACCTATTATTTGTCAGAATGAGTTTGGCTCAGTGAGATGAGTGGCTGCCTTGAGACCAGGAGGGCCAGGTTCGAATCCTGCTCAGGGTGAAACTTTTTTTTTTCACCACCATACAACTTTTTGCAACTTTTCATCTTTTTCAGCTTTTCAGCAGACACCTTCAGCGTCAAGGCATCCACACAGCATTTTCGCAGGAAATGCAAATTTTTCTAGTTATTCTTCAGTTTCCGCCTGAAATTTTGCAGCGAATCTCGCCCCGCAGTTTTGAGACAAGCTTCATATATGTTACCTCATTTTGTGCGGCTGGATCAGGAATGGTGTGCTATGACTTTTGGTGTTTATGACTATTATAGTTTTTGAAATATTAATATTTTAGTGAAAATCTGCCGAACAGTTTTGACAATAGGGTTACATATGTTAGATCATTTTGTGCGGCTGGAGCTGGACTATTATGTTGTGACTTTTGGTGTTTATGACTTTTATAGTTTTTTAAATATTAATATTTTAGTGCAAATTTAGGCCAATTCCTCTTTTGGCGCCAAATAAACAGACTTCATTTGTGGTGTGTTGTCTCCATCTTTTGGTCCCATTGAAACAAATTTCAAACTTCATTTGTGGTGTGTTGGCTCTCTCTAGTGGTATGCCGGGAGTGGTACAGCCTGTCTACCCTTATTTGGATACCGTAATGATGACAATATCATTGGCGCGCACAGCCTCGCTGCTTTCAGGAACCATTGGAAGTTTTAAGGTTGCGCGAACCATTGAATAATTACGGTAACCGCAATGCTTTTCATAGCATGCCTCTACCGAGTCAAACAATGGCGGACACCACTTCGTTTTATATGTCTTTTATTCGTGTTTCTAGGTCACAAAATACACTTTTAAGATATTTTCAGGCGAGAATGTAGGTGTGTAAACTTCAAATATCTGCTCGTTTTATCAGGACATCCCATATTAGCGACAATTCTCTTACGTGTTGCTGCTAGCCGGCTAGCTAGCTAGCGCCGCTAGCATAGTTAGCTAGCGCTGCTACCGACCCTTCGTGAAAAAGCACCCAGGCTTGGCTTATATTGAGGCGGGTGAAACTCGTGTCAGCACCCGGTCGCTCGCCGACAGTATGTGTTTTAGCTGGACTTATTTTTCATTTATATGGGCCGATGATGCTGGAAACCCGAGGCAGGAGCGTGAGGTGAACTGAATTTCAGGTAAGAAGTTATGAACTGCACTCTATTTGGGTCAGATATAAACCGAGTTTAGGTGTAATTTATTTTCGTTGACCTTTTACAATCGTACTACCACGGGAGTTTATATACAGCTGTGTGCGTGCTAAGTTACTGACGTTGGACTTTATTTTATTCATAAGGGTTCGTTCGTAGAGTTGCCGTACAAACGGAATCGTGCCACATTCAGAGAAAATATTACGATTTATTCTGTCGCTACGAAGCCTCCCCTGTCATTCTCTGCCTGTTGCAACTTCAATCATGAAACTGATCAATGATCGGCTTTTCGCTCTTGTTTGTTTATCGCCTAAACAACAGCTGCACGTTTAAGCTTGATCAGCTGTTGTTAGAATTCATTTGCTTCTAATTTCTAGTATCAGCTGATGTCGATGTGGAAAAAATAACTGAGTTGTTTGGTGGTGGAGCTACAACAGAGGGCAGCTATCCACCGGTGTGTGACAGAAAGGACATGCCGCGAACGAGACATAAAAGGCGGTGAGGCTACCGCCGATCGACCGGTGTTTGCTAACGCGGAGGTCAATCATGGATCAGGGAAAGCGAAGGCAGGAGCGTGAGGTGAACTGAATTTCAGGTAAGAAGTTATGACCTGCACTCTATTTGGGTCAGATATAAACCGAGTTTAGGTGTAGTTTATTTTCGTTGTGCTGACTTTTTCAATCACTTACAATAACTTGTACTGGAGTTTCTATACAGCTGTGTGCGCGCTAAGTTACCGATGTTACACGATGGTACGATGGTACAGCCTGTCTACCCTTATTTGGATACCGTAATGATGACAATATCAATGGCGCGCACAGCCTCGCTGCTTTCAGGAACCATTGGAGGTTTTAAGGTTGCGCGAACAATTGAATACTTACGGTAAACACAATGGCTTCTATGCTTGGTGGAAAACTCCATATCCCACAATTCATAGCACACCTCTGCCGAGTTAAACAATGGCGGCCACCACTTCGTTTTATATGTCTTTTATTAGTGTTTCTAGGTCACAAAATAAACTTTTAAGATATTTTCAGGCGAGAATGTAGGTGTGTAAACTTCAAATATCTGCTTGTTTTATCATATTAGCGACAGTGCTCTGACGACCTCGGTCCTGCCTGACAGCTAGTCGGCTACCTAGCTAGCTGCCGCACTTGGCTACAAATGCACAGCGAGGGACTCTCTCTCCCTTTCACCTCCCGGTCTCTACGCAAATGCTCGCACAGAATCGGAGTTACAGCTGGATGTGGAAAAAAATAACTGAGTTGTTTGGTGGTGCTATAATGCGGAGCTACAACAGTGGGCAGCTATCCACGGTGTATGACAGAAAGGACATGTTACGACCGCCGATCGACCGGTGTTTGCTAACACGGAGGTCAATCGTGGATCAGGGAAAGCGAAGGCAGGAGCGTGAGGTGAACTGAATTTCAGGTAAGAAGTTATGACCTGCACTCTATTTGGGTCAGATATAAACCGAGTTTAGGTGTAGTTTATTTTCGTTGTGCTGACTTTTTCAGTCACTTACAATAACTCGTACTGCGTGCTAGCTAGCATGACAGAGTTTGTATACAGCTGTGTGCGCGCTAAGTTACTGACGTTGGACTTTATTTTATTCATAAGGGTTCGTTCGTAGAGTTGCTGTACAAACGGAATCGTGCCACATTCAGAGAAAATATTAGGATTTATTCTGTCCTTACGAAGCCTCCCCTGTCATTCTCTGCCTGTTGCAACTTCAATCATGAAACTGATCAATGATCGGCTTTTCGCTCTTGTTTGTTTATCGCCTAAACAACAGCTGCACGTTTAAGCTTGATCAGCTGTTGTTAGAATTCATTTGCTTCTAATTTCTAGTATCAGCTGATGTCGATGTGGAAAAAATAACTGAGTTGTTTGGTGGTGGAGCTACAACAGAGGGCAGCTATCCACGGTGTGTGACAGAAAGGACATGCCGCGAACGAGACATAAAAGGCGGTGAGGCTACCGCCGATCGACCGGTGTTTGCTAACGCGGAGGTCAATCGTGGATCAGGGAAAGCGAAGGCAGGAGCGTGAGGTGAACTGAATTTCAGGTAAGAAGTTATGAACTGCACTCTATTTGGGTCAGATATAAACCGAGTTTAGGTGTAGTTTGTTTTCATTGTGCTGACTTTTTACAATCGTACTGCGTGCTAGCTAGCACGACGGGAGTTTGTATACAGCTGTGTGCGCCGCTAAGTTGCTGACGTTGGACTTTATTTTATTCATAAGGGTTCGTTCGTGAGAGTTGCCGCATAAACGGAATCGCGCCACATTCAGAGAAAATATTACGATTTATTCTGTCGTTACTGAAGCCTCCCCTGTCATTCTCTGCCTGTTGCAACTTCAATCATGAAACTGATCAATGATCGGCTTTTCGCTCTTGTTTGTTTATCGCCTAAACAACAGCTGCACGTTTAAGCTTGATCAGCTGTTGTTAGAATTCATTTGCTTCTAATTTCTAGTATCAGCTGATGTTGATGTGGAAAAAATAACTGAGTTGTTTGGTGGTGGAGCTACAACAGAGGGCAGCTATCCACCGGTGTGTGACAGAAAGGACATGCCGCGAACGAGACATAAAAGGCGGTGAGGCTACCGCCGATTGACCGTGTTTGCTAACGCGGAGGTCAATCGTGGATCAGGGAAAGCGAAGGCAGGAGCGTGAGGTGAACTGAATTTCAGGTAAGAAGTTATGACCTGCACTCTATTTGGGTCAGATATAAACCGAGTTTAGGTGTAGTTTATTTTCGTTGTGCTGACTTTTTTCAATCACTTACAATAACTTGTACTGCGTGCTAGCTAGCACGAGGGAGTTTCTATACAGCTGTGTGCGCTAAGTTACCGATGTTACCGATGTTGAACTTTATGACAGCCTCCCCGTCATTCTCTCGCCTGTTGAAACTTCAGTCATGAAACTGATCAATGATCGGCTTTTCTCTTTGTTTGTTTATCGCGCTAAACAACAGCAGCATGTTTAAGCTTGATCAGCTGTTGTTAGAATTCATTTGCTTTTTAATTTCTAGTATCAGCTGATGTTTGCTGCAGCCACAGCTGTAAAAACGGCTGTTCCAAACCAGATGTCCTTACTGAATCATCAGAGCTGAACAGGTGATGGAGAAACAGGTTTACCCTTAGGTGACATGAATGAGTTGAAGGAAGTTATGAACTGTTTCTGACAGACAAATATACACCAAGCTCCTTTTTTGTGTAGCTGACAGCTGGTAACTGTGCAGGGGCGGATCTAGCCAAGCTTTTGCCAGGGGGGCCAGGTAGGGCATTAACAGAGAAAGGTGGACACAAAGATATACTTTTCTTTCTTACTCTCATATAAAATATTTAGCTTTTATTAAATAGTTATCTGAATCTTACAACCAAAGTTTGTATAATAATACACAAGATTGGCTGTAGACCATTGTTCATCATTCAGAACACTGTGTAAAATAACAAAACAAAAAGTGAATGCAAAAGTGCATAAATATTTATTTTACGTGTTTCATGTGTGTGGCGGGCGTGGTCTGCAGTGCCGCTGCAGGGAGGTGGACCCACCTGAGCGGCACCTACAATCATGCCTCTCGGCGTTGTCTGTGCTCTCTCGGCTGTTTTTTTGGTGTGTGTCGGGCTGTGAGTTGAAAAGCTACAGCCGGCTGTTTGGGTAAACCAACCATGTGTGAAAAGTGGTCCATAACGTAATGCTTCAAAGCATATTCATGCAAACATTGTCGGATCTGCCGTGGTACAATGGGACTTCTGCTCATGAACCTGTGTGCACAGCGTCTGCAAATCGGCGCTGTACAAAGTAACTTCATCTTTACACAAAACTGTAACCTGTTATCTGTGAAGCGTGAGCGGTGTTTGTTTTTACCATAGTTCATGGTGGAGAATGGCTGCTCTTCTGAGTTTTGCTCTCTGTAGCCGTATGAATGGCAAACTACAGTGATTAGCAGCGGCATAGGCACACTTAAAATTTCTTCTGAAATTTTCGCTTTCTAGTTAATCTTCCAATTCTTGGGTCTCCATGACAACAAGATCATACCATGCAGAAAACATTGATTGGGGAGTGAAGGCAATACCAAGGGTTCTGCACACAAGGCCTCACAATGCAGTCAATGCACTCTGCTGAGTAGGCAGACCACTTCATCATCGCAGCAGCTTAACTCTCATCATTTTGGATACAGGTTTGAATCATTTCACTTCAAATCTACTCCGCTGTCCTTTAACTCTTACTGTGGTTTTTTTTTTTTGTCGTCTTTTTTTGTTTCCCTCTGTTTCAATAAGTGAAGCTTTCTGAAACAAAGGAGTAACAAAAGAAAAGAAAGAGCGCACCAACCTTCTCGAAGCTCTGAGGGATGGAAGGGGGTTGATGCAGAACACAATGACGTGAGAGGGGAGAGAGAGAACGGGGAAACACAGAGAGAATAAAAACGGCCAGCGCAAAGCCACTCGCTTCACTGCACACACACGCACACGCACGCTCCATTCAAACTGCATTCACGCTTCTCTGTTATCCCACGTAAAATAGAAACTAGAACTTGCAATTCTGGACATTGGTTGTGGCCTTTGAGCCATAAGCCAGTGTTACAACAGCACCCACAGATTTATTTAAGCATGTGGGGTCCACAGTGATCCCATTAATGTAAAACACTGTAAAGCCAAAATTACATCTTGACTCTCACTCCCAATTTTGTTCAAATCTCTCAACCAATTAATCTGCCTCTAGTACAGAAACCACTTTAGCAGACAGATCAGTGATGTTTCCATGCAGTTAAACCAAGGTGTGGTCCCCACTTCATCCTCGCTTTGATTTAACTGTCGGAGCTCGCACCAAGGTTTAAGGTGGACTTGTTAAAGGTGGTTGTGCGAAATACCAAACAACAGAGTCAACATATATTGTAGACAATGGATGGGTTAGTAATACTTGTTAAAGAGCACAGTAATACAGAAGAGGTAGTTTTACTAGTAATACCTAAGGCACCTTCGTCACAGTGATTTTTCGGTGTCTGTGTCTTGTTCGTGCGTGTACGTGCATGTGTGTTCTGCGTTTCAGGTCCTACCTCGCACGTATAAGTTGGCGGGAGATGAGTAGCGCACGCCTTGGGAGTTGGTGGCCACACACTCGTACTTCCCTTGGTCTGTTTCCTCGCTGTTCTCAATCTGTAATGCTCCTGCAAGAGAAAAAAACCCCCAGATAAACATGTTTGCAGAAAACGCTTCTGCCACTGTCCGCCATCCTTTTGCATCCTCTCCTTTTCATCCTGCGATATCTGCTATAGTTTGACCCTGGGGTATCTCTTTGTCTGTTGCTTCGACATCCAATAAAGTCAGCTCAGTTGTTATTTCTGCAAGGCAGAAATGAATGGTCCACACAACACTCTCTGTGTATCAGGAGTTGGATTTTCCACAAAGAACTGTGTCTCCTCTAACCATCCCCGTCTCCCATCCTACTACCGAAAGGGTGAAAGGAAGCGGCAACATATTCAAAAATTCAGAATTCCCTTTCGAAAAGTTTGGAAGTCAAAAACAAGTCTCAAACTCACTTTTTATGAACTTAGATGACACTTAAAGCGCCTTTAGTTTATACCTCTGTACTAGCTGGTGATTCCTCTCCAGCAGCAGGCACACTGCTGAATGAAGAAAGCCTGTTTCTATCTTTGCAGTTAACTGGCAGCAGCTACACAGCTTTACCCCAGGGCAACGACCCAGCGATGCTCTTCGGCTCTTTCGCTTCCTCAGTTTTTATCCTAGTACTCTGATCCCCCCCCGTCATAAACAGTGTCTCCCTAAACGTGCTATAATTACACACGGCACTCGTCAGGTGTTCTTTTGCTTCACGTGGTACTATTCTTATTGCTGTGTTTTTTAGCTAACGGCCTTTTGAATTACCAGCAGAGATGTTCTTTCTCTGGTTTTGTTTTTTCCCCCCCTCTTTCAGTCTGCTCTGTCACATCCATCTCATCTGAAACTGACTTTGACACGGAGCCCGAGGAGGAGGCACAAAACCATGCATCACTCTCTGCTGCACTGCACAGAGTGGAAAGTGACACAAATCTAAATGCACACGGCACACACACACACACACACACATTTTAAGGAAAGGATGGAAACACACATACGGGAGTGTGTAGATAAACAGCCACACAAAAAGAGCAAGTTTTAGTCTCATACAAAGCACTGTGTTTTATATCAGATCTTCTGTGAGACTGATAAAAGGCATCTGGCTTTTAAGAGATGCACAGGGATATTTAGAGAAAAGCAAGATATACTGTGCTTCGCTCTGCAAGGATTTTTATTTTCCATACACAATACACAAGATAAAATACAAAAATAAAACTCAAAATACTGAAAAACAATCCCTCCGTTTATATTGATATTAAAAGGAAGTAATCGCGAAATAACATCAATATGCACAACC
Organism: Oreochromis aureus; assembly: GCF_013358895.1. NCBI lineage: Eukaryota > Metazoa > Chordata > Actinopteri > Cichliformes > Cichlidae > Oreochromis > Oreochromis aureus. Next base: position 545,074 of record NW_024108868.1, read on the forward strand.
ATTCAATCTAAATATTATTTCATTTTAAAAGATAACCAGACATGGGAAGTAACAGAGTACAATTACTTTATTACCGTAACCCTGTAAAAGTGATGTAAACCTAAAGGAGGAAACCATCCATCCATCCATCTTCATCCGCTTTATCTGAGGCCGGGTCGCGGGGGCAGCAGCCTAAGCAGAGAAGCCCAGACCTCCCTCTCCCCAGCCACCTCCTCCAGCTTATCCGGGGGAACACCAAGGCGTCCCAGATATAATCTCTCCAGCGTGTCCTGGGTCTGCCCCAGGGCCGGGGGGCAAAGGAGGAAACCATATAACATAAAAGATAACCCTGTTGGTCTATCTATCACCAGTGCTTATCACACAAAGATAAGAAAGAGGCAAAGAAAACCATATAACTAATGCATCAGCTCTACAGTCAGAGGTTAAAGTGAGCTGAATCAGTATTTCTTAACACAAGCATCTGTACTTATGTGTGTACTTTTGCCATCTCTGAAGATAACTGCACATTTATGTCATTGCTGTATGTTGTAACTCTCGAGCTGCTAAATTTAGTGGGTTTATTAATTCATGTGGACCAGAAACAAATTATTTATAGACATTTTTTTTCACTTTAAGTAAGCTGACCTTAAGGAAAGACTCTGTAAAAGAACTTTAATGGGAAAAACCGAGGTCACCTCGGGAAGAGCAGCAGATGTGGAATACCTCTTCCACGAGAGATAGACATTGTCATTGATATAATAGGCAGAGGTGCACGGCAGTGACAGACAATATGAGCCAAAAGATGGTAGATGTTAAATACCTCAAGCATCTGCTCCAGTGCTGGATGGTTGACTGATGCCTTTTACTGTATTCATCATTATGTACAAATGTTCTTTTGAATATTATCTGTTGTATAAAAACGGTAAAGATAAAATGCACAGTAATAATATTTAGAAAGAATACACTAAATAGATGCTTCATTAGGTACATTGGTTAATTGGACCCCTAATTTGACATAAACTGCTTTAATTCAATATTTAATTCAAAAGAAAAGAGATTTTGGTCCATATTGACATGATAGCATCACACAATTGCTGCAGGTTTGTTGGCTGCACATCCCAAAGGTGCTCTGCTGGTTTTAGATATACTGGCTGTGGAGGCCACTTGAGTACAGTGAACTCATTGTCATATTCAAGAAACCAGTTTGAGGTGATTTGAGTTTTGTGACATGGTACGTTTTCCTGCTGGAAACAACCATCAGAAGATGGATACACGGAACTCATACTAAAGTCATGTCCCATTACACCATTATTACTGATACTAGGCAGGATGGATCCATGTTTTCATGATCCTTACACTAAATTCCAACCATAACGTTGTCACAGCAGGCAGAACCTTCTGTTGTCCGTGAAGATTGGAAAAAATTGCAGAAGAGCATTCAGAGATGCTCTTCTGCATGGCTTGCTAAGAATGAGTGGTTATTTGAGTTACTGTTGCTTTCCTCTCAGCTTAAAGCAGTCTTGCCATTCTCCTTTCACCTCTGACATCGACAAGGCATTTGAACCACTGCTCACTGGATATTTTCTCTTGTTTGTACCATTCTCTGTAAACACTAGAGACGGCTGTGTGGGAAAATCCCAGTGGATCAGCACCAACAACCATACCATGTTCAAAGTTATGGAGGACCACAAGAGCCACGCGCATCGAAATAAAAATTTCTGTGCTTTAATAATGAATTGTAGAATAAATTCTGCAATTGTAAATTCATTTTTGAATTCCAATTTAATAAACTGCATTTCAAAATCCTTTTTCCGATTGCATTTCAAAATCCTTTTTCCAATTGCACTTTAATAAACTGCATTTTAAAATCCTTTTTTCAGTTGCACTTTAATAAACTGCAGTTCAAAATCCTTTTTCCACCTGCAATTTAATAAACTGCAGTTCAAAATCCTTTTTCCACTTGCAATTTAATAAACTGCAGTTCAAAATCCTTTTTCCACCTGCAATTTAATAAACTGCAGTTCAAAATCCTTTTTCCACTTGCAATTTAATAAACTACAGTTCAAAATCCTTTTTCCACCTGCAATTTAATAAAGCAGCTCGTGTGGCTAACGAGCAGCGAAAATTTGAAATTGCCAGTTCTAATCTACTGCTGTAAAACATGACATTACATTACACTGGGGTGGACAGTTGTTCTGAATATATACATAGAACGGTCAGCAGGTCAAAACGTATGTACACAAGCGGAGACAGAAAACGGGCATCAAAACGACGTGATGATGGTTTGTGGGACAGCAAAGCAAAAGGTCGAAAAAGTAAAGAAGAGAGACGAGGAGAGAAAGCAGTTTTGTTAGTCTGCCTGGAAGCTGCTGACAGGCCCAGAATGAGATGTGACTTAAGTAAATTGAGCTACTGTGAAATCGTGGATGGTGTATTCTGTCTGTGGGCTGAGACTCAGCTGATCAGATGACAGCGGATGCTGTTAATCTGATAGCTCTGATGGGACGCTGAGGTAAAACAGATCACTTGGGCTCCGGTCTCCCACAAGTTGAGACATTAAATTAACTGGAGGCACATGTGAACAAGCGTCGACACAAAGGACAGTTACTACGAATGCAACACAGTTATGAATAAACTGCTGGTAATTTTTAAAACCGAAACTTGTTTCCAAACCATTACTAACCTGCTATTTAATTTCAATTTTTCCTAAAACATGCACACAAAAGCCTCAAAGCAAAGTTTTATGCAGCAATTTAGGTATAGTTTAACCCAGCAGTTACTTAATAAATCAATAATGAATCGTTCATAGATGCAAAAACGCTCAAAATTTCCAGGTTCTGACTTAGTTCTGGTTTTTATTCTCGCACACAGAGACAGAAACTATTCCTAATTGTCACTTTGCAGATTTATCTGTGTCACAAGTTGCACATTTTCTATCAGCCTGAAAGCACGTTCTATCAAAGGATTTGTACTGCTCACCATTTTTAGATTTTTCTTTTCTTAGAAATAGATTGTTACCAAAAATGAATGATTTACTTTAGCTAAAGTCCCAATTTCAAATTCTCTTGAAATCTGGTTTTGAAATATCCTGCTGAGTAACAGCCAACCAAATATAAACTCCATGAAAATAGCATTTCACGGTGATGCACGATTTTGGGTCAGTCTCTTTGACGCAACCCTATATAGGTACATACAGCCTATATAGGACATACAGATGTCAGCAAAAGTTCATCTCTATACCACACCATATGTTTCTGTCACCGAGGACTGATTGTCATGACCCTGTGCCCTCTCGGCTGACTCTGTATGGCTACAAGTGTTTTTGTTGTGTTGCATCTCTCTCTCCCCTCCCGGGCACTGCGCTCTACCGGGGCGGAGTCATGATGGCTCCAGCCCCTGGCTCGGACACCTGCAAGCAATCGTCTCATCACCACGCAAACTTCTTAAGGCGGCTGCTGAGAGTGCTTCTTCGCTGGATTATTGTGTAACACTCGTCAGTGTCATTGCAAGTCTGAGCTTTTTCCCGAGTTTCTTTCGTGCCGCAACTTACCTGTTCTTCCTCCCTGTGCCAGATTCTCGCCACCCTGAGGACCGCCGTTTGGTGAGCTAAAAGCCGGAGTCCGAGCTAACCTGAGCTTCAGTGAAGGATTGTGTACATAGCCCGTTCCCTTCCTGTACCTGTGTTCCCCGGAGACCCTCTTCCTGTGCCCCCTCACCTGTATATATCCGCACCTGGTGTCTGGGTGTAAATAAATTGTGAACTTTAGTGACGGTCTGCCTCCGAGTCTCTCCTGAGCCTGACACTCATGGGGTGAGTGTGCATGCATTTGAGGTGGGTAAACACAGAGTTCACGGCTGTCAAAGGCCACCGTGGACAGTTATCTGCAGTGATAAGCCCCCACACATGATGGATACTTATGAGCTATGAAATGGCTAAGATGAGACATCCTTTGTGGGATTCGACTGCAGTCATTCTCTATCTCATTTTTCTTCCTGACCCATATGGGTCATAAAAGTATTTCCAAGAGCCAACAGAAAAAGAAAAGAGACCGAGAGAACAGAATGACTGTGGCCCAAAACACACTCCTGGCTGCAGTCCAATAAGAGCTGGCAGCTATCCACTAAATCAGAAGCATTGCTTGGAAAGTGCCTCCATTAAACAAATCTTAAAGGAGTGTTTTATCCATAACGCATTTCTTGCCCAGCTCAGGTGTAATTGATTTCCTCCAAGTCATTTCGCTGCACTGTTCGGTTCATTATACAGCACATTTTGTTGTTTGGCTTTGTGATGGTTTTGGTGATTTCAAATCCTATTAAAGCCTGGGGTGAATCTCAGTAGGCCATTCGTCTTGCTACTGTTTCATTGATGTGATATGTAGCCTAACATACTGTACCACTGAATCATTGTCATGTCTGTATGACACACAAGCAGGGAGCAAACGTCTCAGAGCAGATCAAGTAAAACTAAATATACAATTTTAGGTGTCTAAAATTTAGCAATTGTTGTATTATTGTTATAGTTTAGTGTGAGATTATTTTGTTATCATATGTTACCTTATATATGTAATCAAAGTAGTTGAATTATGATACTGCTGTAGATCATATTATACCCCTTAATATAGAGTGTGTGATCAGTATGTAGTTTTAGTTTGCATTATACTTCTAACCTAAAAGAGTGTGAAAATCATTAGATCTATTGGATTGACCTGTATTATTCGACACTGTTGAATGTGTTACATGGTTTCTTGACATTTCATACTGCTGAATCATGAAGAGAATGTTGGGTGCAGAGGGCCTTGTACTGATAAATGGGAGAAACAGACTACATTCCATGCCCCCACCTTTACAGAGAGCAGAAAGACAGGGAGCCGAGGTCATAACTTGGGCGCCATGTGAGAGAAAGAATGTGAATGTTTAGGGTTTTATGACTAGGTGGGGGCTACTAGAGACTATAAAAGGCTGACTAACCCGTCACCATTTTGAGACTTGCTGTGACCCTCTGCAGGCAGGTCTCCCCATCATGATGGTTCATATGCTCATAAGTGTTGAATTGTATGGAAATAAATAATTGTTGATTGAGCATTTATACACCGAGTATTGTCCTTCCTTCAGCCCAAAGATTAAAAGAACTGGGAGAGATTTTAACAACTTGGTGCCTGGTGACCCGGATCTTTGGTGTGCTGAGGAGGGGCAGATTTGGCCTGTGGTGAGATCGTGGGGCAAGGCGAACAGAAGGCCGGCCTAAACAAAAAGGTAAGCACAGCCTGTTGTATTATAAATACCAAATGTGCATATTGGGCTTTCCAAATTAATCTGTTCGCTGAGTTACACGTATTTTCACATTAAATTTGTCGGTGTCTGGTTTTTGGCACGAGATACTAACAACATAAGTTGAGGCCGAATTCCAGTGTGTTAGATAAACTGCTTCTACCAAGAAACTAATAACATACTACGTTGAGCTAGTTGCAGCTGAACTGCTTCTACCAAGAAACTAATAATATACTACGTTGAGCTAGTTGCAGCCCACTTTACCTTCCACATTTAACTTTGTCTAAGACTGGCTTCTGTAGCAATAATACATTAGAATCTTTGGAGACGCGGCCATAAGTCCAGTACATTGAATAGAGGTTTTGAAGTGGGTTATGATGTCGGTTGAGTTCTCGTTGATGCGGCCATGAAATTAGTATGAAATTAAGGTTAAGCAGATCCTGGCTTACGGTGCGGTTGAGCGCCGGCAACGCGTAAATGCGAAACACGTCCGTAGGTTTTGGTTTATGATACGGCCGTGTTCCGGTGATGCGGCCATAAGTACAGTAGTGAGGGGTTGCTGGTTTCAGCACATTGAAAAGAGGTTAGACGGTGGTTTATGGTGTCGGTTTTGAGCCTCGAGGGCTGCGGTCATAAAATTATAAGTAAAATATTTACTTCACCCCGATTAAAGGTAAAGTAGACGCTGGTTTATGGTGTCGGTTTTGAGCTTCGGGGACGAGCATCACTTCTGTTTTATGATGCGATTTTGCCCCGTTGTGGCGGCCATAAGCGCAGTAAAAGGGGTACATGGTGTATGGTGCGGTTGTGCTTCAGAAGAGTTCTAACAGTTGAGTTCAGAGGTTTCTGTGTAAATTTCCGCTGATGAGAAGCGCTCTCTGTGGGTCTCACTGCTGGTGAAACGTGCTGTGTGTGAGGCGCGCACTGGGTGCTGTTCTGTGTGTGAAGCGCGCTCTGGGTGCTGCTCTGTGTGTGAGGCGCGCTCTGGGTGTGTTTCCGTGTGTGAAGCGTGAACACAGTGACAGTGGCGGTTGATGTGTGAATAGGAGGTCATTAGTGCGAAGAGAATGCTTTAAGATCAAAGGTTGACGCCTAGTGTACCTGTGGAAATTAATTTTGTCCTGGGGTTGGCTCCCCACCGTGTGTCGGACGCGACGCACGGACCAGCGGCGTCTGGAGGTCCAGGCTTATCACCTGAGAACTCAGGGCCCTCAAACGATAACAGAGTAACACTGGAACGGCCGTGTAATCACGGGTTCACATTTATTCTGGAATAGAACAAGAGAATGCTTTGACATCTAAGGTTGAGTTCTATAGTAGTCAAAAAGAAAACCGAGGTTAGAGTCCTCATTTCTTAAAATAGAGGTTAGAGTCCTCGTTTCAGTGACGTTTCAGTGGTTAAAATTGTTGTGTGCCTGTCCCCTGAAAACGTGAAATTAAATAAAGAGGGAATTTGGAGCCACATAGAGATAGACGGGCATAATTGGGTGTATTACTCTGTGGTGTAATAAAAAATAATAAAAAAAAGGAGAGAGAGAGTGTAAGGAGGGTGTAGCGGGGTGAATATGCCGGATCTTAAATCTGACATAGAAAAAGGAGAAATGCAGGGTGAGTAGTGGAGAATTATTGAGAAGCAGAGAGAGGAATGTGTTGGGAGACTGACGTGCAGTTTGCGCTGTCAAGGTGGGCGTGTTGCCTGCTTATCTGTTTAACAGTGATGAAAATGATATTAAATAAATCTCTTAGTGTGTTAATACAGGAAGCTACGGACCTGGACCAACTGCCCCCACAAGCAAAGCGGCCGAAGCAAAATTATAAGTAAGGGGAACCACACCCAGCAAGAATCAGCAGCTGTGAAACAGACAGCAGCGAGGAGAGAATTAGAGGAGAAATTAAGAGAAGTTTTAACACATAAAATTGGGGCCAACAGACTTGTGGAGGTTGGGAAGGCGTCCGGAGCATCACAACAAAAGGTGAAACAAAAACACACACAAGCAGAGAAGTGTGAGAGAAAGGCTCCTTTTAAGGTAATGCCTAGTTTGAGAAAAAGTTAAAATTAACCTGCCTACAAATGCACACACATGCAATGAAAAACAGCTTACACTCATGAACATGTGAAGATTTTCCAGCAAGGTTAAAGCAGCAAAAATTAACATACACCTGTTGTTAAATGATGAAGTTTATCCATTACTAACAAATAAACCCTCTGGGTTGCAGGACAACAATTTAATTTCAAAGAAAAAGAAAATAAAGAGACTGGTATGACCAACCAGTGATGAAATAACAAATTTAGTGGTTAAGAGTCAAATTGTGAGATGTTTTCTGATGATTGAACAACACAAGTGATTACTGACGGAAAGAAAATTCTCTTTTGTGAGTTTAAACATGATCTTAAGAATTTGAACATGTGCATGTTGTCCTGTCAACTTGGTGAGTTATGAGTTGATTATATCGTGAAAGAAAAAAAAAAGGGGGGGAGAGAAGGCTGACACAGGGCCTGGCCCGGTGTTTCTCCCCTCTCGTTGTAACACAACATCATTTTCCTGTTCGCACACTTCTGTTTGTTTTTGTTTTGTTTTGTTTTTGTTTTTTCTCTTTATGTTTAATTACAGGCTGCTTTGCCGGCCCTGAAAGCCGAGGCTGACCTGGACTCCTGCTCTCCCCTCTACGTGACCCTGACCAAATGCTGCAATAGCTGGACCCACAACAACCTGAAAATGTCAACAAGTGCTGCAGGAATGTGATCTCATGCAGCAGAGACAGAGAGCGTTAAAACCAAGGCCCGTTTCACTACACGGGGGGAAAATTTCCAGACTACGTCAGCTGACAGAGCTGTGACGAGACGCCCGCCAAGCCCGAATGAAAAGTAAGGTCAAGCAAAAGGATGCTGATCTTGATAACTCTGCATTAACACTGTGCAGGACCGTGATGGACCGACACGGCAGCAAAAGGACGTGACAGAGACCGAAGGAGTAACTGAGGTCAAAAGGCACCTCAGAATGGACAAAAACACAGAAGAAGATGCAGGTCTCACCTGCGGTGAGCATGGACATTGGAGAAAGGACTGCCCCAATTGGGGTCAGAACCAGCACGGACTGAACTTTGAGCAGCAGCAGCAGCAATGGTCGCAAACAGACTGAAAAGGAGGAGGGCAGGACCCCAGGGCACGCTTCAGGCTGTGGTTTACCCAAGACACCAGAACAGGAAAGTGATGAACACACACACACACACACACACACACACACACACACACACACACACACACACACACTGGAATGCTGATTCCCTGAGAAGTGATCCACACACATACACATGCACACGCTTGTGCAACGAAGAGTGATGCGCACACACACATACACGCTGATGCAATGAAGAATGCTTTGCTAACAAAGGCTTATGCTGATATGCAAAATGCTGCACACAAATATCCCAATACATAATTTTTATGAGGCCATTGATTAACATTGATTACGTAAAATGTGTTTTATGTCACCCAAAGGGCATTTATGTAGATTTAAGGGGTAAGGTCTGAAACAGTTTGGTTATGAAAACAATGTCTGTGCGTGATGTCTGTTTATGGCTCAAGGTCTTGACTGCATTCTTTGCTGTGCTTCACACAGCCTGATGAGGAGCAGAGGCACAGAGTGAAAATGATGAATTAATAGTGTAAGTTTTAGGTCGAAGTACCGCATTTTCTGTGATTGAGATTTAATTCAAGGAGGAACAAAGGTGCTATGGTACCTGAGGTTCTCATTCCCACAATATTGTCCCGGCAGGAAGCAAAACGTTCCTGTGAATTTCTGGTTGATTTTTTGGTTTTGCTTAGCGCTAGCTTGATTTTATCAGTGAGCTTTGGGTTGTGTTCTTTCTCGTAAGCGAGAGAGGGATAGTTTTATGTTTGGACATGTCTGCAACGGGCCCTAGTTTGTGTTATTTTTTTATTAGTATTTTGTTGGTTACGTTTGTGTTTGTTTTTGTTACAGTGCACTGAGGAGAAAATCTGAGAGGTGTGATCCACCGGTGGTGATATTTTGTGAGTTCATGATTTAACAATCAGCTCTTTAAACCAGGCCTGAAAGATGGAAATTTAAAGCGCTATGAAATATTTTTACTGAAAACAGTTGCAAAGTGTGCTTCTCCATGATTGTAATTGGCTTGAGAGAAATTCACTTATATGGGACACTGATCACATAAGATAGTTCTGAGTCTAAAAGGATTGCAGCGAGTCAATCCACTCCAAAAAAAAAAAACAAGGAATTGTTTTCCTTTTAAAATGATGACGTCATCTTGCTGGTGATGGATACTCGAATAGGTCACGCGTGAGACTCCATTATCAGCAACATCTGGTATGAATGTGTGTGAATGAATGCATGTGACTGGACTGTGATGGACGGACTAAAAGTTTTGACTGACTTGATACTGAGACAAAGACTGCACGAACTTTAGGATTAGTAAATGCTGACAAACAATTCACCCAGCCGGCAAGAGAAGGGTGGATGCTTCGTTTTGTTTTGTTTTTGCAGGAGCAGGAGGATAAGAGAGAGCAGAGGGGGAGACGGTAGTGTCACATGAGAGTGTGGAACTGCAGATTTAACCCTTTGGTTGCTAATTTTGAGTTCTGAGATATGATGTCACTAACCTTCTCTTTTAATTTTCTAGCTCCAATGAATTGACACATGGGAGTGTGTCAAAAAGGGGGGAGTGGAAGCTGAGTTTGAACATCAAACAATGGTTATATAAAAATTTTTATGACTTTATTTGTGTGTTTAATAATTTAGGTATGGTAAAACTTAAGCTTATAATGTGTTAGAATAAAAAAAAAATGGTTAATTTGTTTTTGATTTCTTGATTAAACTAAGCGGTTATAATCACTTTCATAAACACATTGCAAATGTGCTCATAATGAGTTGACACTCAGTCTTTTGAAGGTCATAAGCTTCGTTCGGCGTGATTGTCCGGACTGATAAATTGTAGGTATTGACTTTGAGTGCAGAGGGCTAAATGCAAACACGCTTACACACACATAGATTATAATTAGAATAAGTTCCTTGGTCAGAGAGTCCTGAACATGATATTTTAAACCAAATTTGCAGCACCAGAAGAGCAATGGATAACAACATTAGATTATCAAGGCTGGGGAGAGAGGTGTTTTGGTTTTCTGTCTCTTGCAGAGAAAGGAACAGACACCAGACAAGGACACGGAGATATGAGGACCTTCACAGCAGAGACAGATGTAGGGACTGCCGAGACAGCAACTGGGGTCAAGTGTCATGGCGTTTGGGCTCCTTGAGAAGATGGATCCCATAAACACAGCAATAACCATGAAGGGGTTGGCGAAAATCTAGGAACACCAGACCAACGAGGTTCGAGAGGCTCTTGGCAAAAAGGGGGACACGGCGGTGACCCCAAAATACACAGATCTTTGTTTGAAATCGGGGCAGAATAATCCCCTGATCTGTGCAACGACTAAAGGGTGGTCTAACCCCGGAGGTCGAAGCAAGAAGCTGAGAATCACCCAACTGGAAGATACTGGTAGCTGCAGCAATAAAATAAAGGTTAAAAGCTCCTTAGACAGAGGTTCTAGTCTGAGTACATTTGAAAGGTATAAGGTGGCACCAAAAATGGGAGTGGGAAACTGTAGCACCAAAATAAAGCTGTGGGAGAATTGGGGAGTGATGGGAGTGTCATCTGTAACTGCTGTTATGGTTGTAAATCTAATTTTTCTTGCATCTGAACTGCTAAACACAGAGGTCATTCCACATATGCTCGACCCGTTAAAGGGGGACACAGGGCCTCAGGACCAAGAAGAACTGGACCTTGTAACGCTGGAGTGTATGTTATAAGTGATCTCTTTTTAAGAGATCAAAAGGGGGAATTGTGAGATTATTTTGTTATCATATGTTACCTTATATATGTAATCAAAGTAGTTGAATTATGATACTGCTGTAGATCATATTATACCCCTTAATATAGAGTGTGTGATCAGTATGTAGTTTTAGTTTGCATTATACTTCTAACCTAAAAGAGTGTGAAAATCATTAGATCTATTGGATTGACCTGTATTATTCGACACTGTTGAATGTGTTACATGGTTTCTTGACATTTCATACTGCTGAATCATGAAGAGAATGTTGGGTGCAGAGGGCCTTGTACTGATAAATGGGAGAAACAGACTACATTCCATGCCCCCACCTTTACAGAGAGCAGAAAGACAGGGAGCCGAGGTCATAACTTAGGCGCCATGTGAGAGAAAGAATGTGAATGTTTAGGGTTTTATGACTAGGTGGGGGCTACTAGAGACTATAAAAGGCTGACTAACCCGTCACCATTTTGAGACTTGCTGTGACCCTCTGCAGGCAGGTCTCCCCATCATGATGGTTCATATGCTCATAAGTGTTGAATTGTATGGAAATAATTGTTGATTGAGCATTTATACACAGAGTATTGTCCTTCCTTCAGCCCAAAGATTAAAAGAACTGGGAGAGATTTTAACATTAGTTAAAAGGACAACTAAGAGAAAAAAAATAAAAGCATGGCCACTGATGATCAGGTGTGGTATAAGCTGCCACCATTACCAAGCTGGCACAGATACTGATGTTTTGTCATTTTTTATTTCTGCACATTCTGATGTAATAACAGTGATAGTCTTTGTTTTCTGGTCACTCACTCTTATTGTGTGCTAGGCTTTGTGTGGATTTTGAGGTTCAAATTCTTAGTCTATACATGTAAGTTTGGTACTTTGATTTTTGTTAGGTGGAGTTTTAGATTCCTACCTTGACTTCATTATCATTCTAGTAATTTTCAGCATTAGTTCTTTTTGTTTTATTTGATTTTCGGTCTGTTTCATTTCTGGGGAGGTTTGGGTACCAGACTGCCTTACTGTTCTTAAATTTGAATTATCTGTTTGTGTTAAGCCTCAGGTCCTATTTTGAGTTTGTTATTTTTTGACTGTGTATGGTTGCTTCAGCGTTTCATTATCTATTCCTTCCTCGGCTTCGTCTTTTTGTGTTTATGCATTTGCCCCTCAGTACTCCCCGTCTCTGTTTTCATGTTTAATGCGAGTCTTCTTGCCTCCTTGTTTAGCATTAGTACTTTAGTTGCTTCCTGTTTTACTTTGAAGTTGTGTTTTTCTGTGTATCCCATGTCTTCTAAGTCTTACCTGGTTGACTCATTCTGTCTGTCTGTCTGTCTATTTATGTGCCGGCAGGATGAACAACTTGTGCCTTTCAGAGAGAAGACCCAGCTTCTGCAGTATATGCCGAGCAAGCATACAAAAGTGATACAAAAACTCCAATTTCTTAAAATTAATGGAAAAAAAAAAAATGCAAAGGGCCTCATGTCACAAACATGTTTTATGAGGAATAACTCAAATATGAAAATGTTACAACTCTTTGTTTTAAAGATTTTGAAGAATAACAACCGAGTTTATAGCAAAATGCATTGTTTCTATTTGGGGTCAGTTTTGACCCCATTCATGGAAGAGTGTAGGTATTGGTAGGTTGTGCATCCAAGGGTTAAGAGATCCACAGCCTACGACTCTTCAATGGGGTGTCACAGGGTCCCCAGGAAAAAAAATTGTAAATGTAAAATAATAAAATAAATATTCTTCTGTAGCAATAAAGTATAACATAAATTATTCTGTAGCCATTACACAAGAATATCCAGTAATGTCCCTGCCTACAATTAAACATTTACTTGCCAAAAATCGGGGGCTTCTGCTGTGGCAAATGGGTGCAAGCCTTTGACCACAAACTTAGTCACTGCTCGGTGACATTCGTCTATCCTGGCGTGAAAGGAGACGCTAACGGTAGACTGCAGTGAGAACTGCCAGCCAGACTCTGTCCGTCTCTCTCATCATGGTCACCTAAATGCAGCGCACAGTAATGGCAGGTTTTGTAATAAGGCAGATCGCGCTAACATAATATGCACTGTTAGTTGATCATTTCAGTTAATCAACGCCAGTAAAACCAAGGAGCTGGTGGTAGACTTCCGTAGGCACAAGCATCCTCCACTGCAACCACTGAACATCCAAGGTATGGACATTGAAGCTGTGGACAGCTACAGGTACCTTGGTGTTCATCTGAACAACAAACTGGACTGGACTCATAACTCAGACGCCCTCTACAGGAAAGGGCAGAGCAGGCTGTACCTGCTGCGGAGACGCAGGTCGTTTGGAGTGGAGGGCCCACTCCTGAAGACCTTCTATGACTCTGTGGTGGCCTCAGCCATCTTTTATGGTGTGGTCTGCTGGGGCGGCAGCATCTCTGCTGGGGACAGGAAGAGACTGAACAGGCTGATCCGAAGGGCCAGCTCTGTTCTAGGATGCCCTCTGGACCCAGTGGAGGTGGTGAGTGACAGGAGAATGGCGGCTAAGCTGTCATCTCTGTTGGACAACATCTCCCACCCTATGCAAGAGACTCTGACAGCACTGAGCAGCTCCTTCAGTGGCAGGCTGCGGCACCCACGGTGTGGGACGGAGAGATTTCGCAGGTCTTTCCTCCCCACTGCTGTCAGACTCCACAACAAAGACTTTTGCAGCTGATCAAACCCACACACATGCAATAAGACTGCTATATGTGCAATTCTTTTTCTGACAAAGTTGTACTTTTGTATTTTCTTACTCAGTTGTATACAGCATTTGTATTCTATTTTATTCTATTGGATATATTATTCTATTTTATTCTATTGTATATAGTATTTTATTTTATTTTATTGCATTCCAGTGTTTTCTAACTTCTGCTACATAACTTTGCACTTTTGCTGTAACGAAACAAATTTCCAACCTGTGGGACTAATAAAGGTCATCTTATCTTATCTTACCTGCCGCATTAACGGGAGAGGACGTACAAATGTTACCGCTGCTGCTGGGTTGAGATTCACGGAATTAAAAACACGACATTCATATAAGGTTATCGCGTGTTTTGTGAGCAAATGCTTTTGCATATTTGTAGTGTTTCCTCCCTTCAATGAAATATCTACTTTGCAAGTATTGCAAGTTGCCCTGTTGTCATCCGTTCTCGTAAAGTATAACCAAACTTTTGAGCGTTTGAGCCACTTAGGCGCCATGATTCCTGCCAGGTAAATGACGCTCCGCAACGTGGTGACGTCGCGGCGACTGGAATCAATAAGGGAATCGTTTGCAAAAATGGCAAATATTTCCAAGGAATTGAAACGGTGGGAACCGGTTCTCAACAAGAACCGGTTTTTGATACCCATCCCTAATCATTGCAGCTCATTTTACGGCTCACTAGAAAAGAAGACTTATTAATACAGAAGCAGTATGCTGGAAACTATTTTGGTCTGTTTCTTGTCATAGTTATTGAGCAGTGGCTCTATTGTTCTGGTATTAGTTCAGCCAGAGCTGGCCTGCTTGAGCTGTTAATCCCAAGTCAGAAGTGCTCTGACTAAATCAAAAGACCTAATCCTGCATTAGCATGAATATGTCTTTAATTTTCTTCATGTTTTTGTTGTGCCCTTAAGCAGGGGAAATAGTGAGGAGAGGTGAAAGAACGGCACGGACACGCAGCTCTCACTCTTAGGCTGTGTCCCAATTCAGGGTGTGCACGCTTGAAGTACGCATTTTAAGTGCGATTACGTCACCGCCACGCGACGACGGCTGTCCCAATTCAAAGTGTACTTCAAATGCATGTCTCCAAAAGTTGAATCTGTTCATCTGGACGTAGCGTTTTGTGGGAGAAACGTTTCGTCACTCATCCAAGTGACTTCTTCAGTCTCTTCTCTTCTTCAGACTGAAGAAGAGAAGAGCCGGGGACTGGTGAGGCCGGGGACTGGTGAGTGTCAGCACCACAGTCCAGGATGAGACAAGAAACATCCACGAATACATCACGAAGATGGCCCCAACTGACAGTGTGCTCAGTGAATACCTCAGGCAGCAGAAACCCAAGAAAGAGGAGGAAGGCGAGGAACCATCATGGAAGGACAGGCCCCTGCACGGTATGTACCACCGGCAGATAGAGGAGGTGGCTGATATACAGAAATCCTACCAGTGGCTGGACAAAGCTGGACTGAAAGACAGCACAGAGGCACTAATCATGGCAGCACAAGAACAAGCTCTGAGTACAAGATCCATAGAGGCTGGGGTCTATCACACCAGGCAAGACCCCAGGTGCAGGCTGTGTAAAGATGCCCCAGAGACAATCCAGCACATAACAGCAGGGTGCAAGATGCTAGCAGGCAAGGCATACATGGAACGCCATAACCAAGTGGCCGGCATAGTGTACAGGAACATCTGTGCCGAGTATAACCTGGAAGTCCCGAGGTCAAAATGGGAGACGCCCCAAGGGTGATGGAGAATGACCGAGCTAAGATCCTGTGGGACTTCCAGATGCAGACGGACAAAATGGTGGTGGCTAACCAACCGGACATAGTGGTGGTAGACAAACAGAAGAAGACGGCTGTAGTGATCGATGTAGCGGTTCAAATGACAGCAATATCAGGAAGAAGGAACACGAGAAGCTGGAGAAATACCAAGGGCTCAGAGAAGAGCTCGAGAGGATGTGGAGGGTGAAGGTAACTGTGGTCCCGTGGTAATCGGAGCACTGGGTGCGGTGACTCCCAAGCTAGGCGAGTGGCTCCAGCAGATCCCGGGAACAACATCGGAGATCTCTGTCCAGAAGAGCGCAGTCCTGGGAACAGCTAAGATATCATGCGCAGGACCCTCAAGCTCCCAGGCCTCTGGTAGAGGACCCGAGCTTGAAGGATAAACCGCCCGCAGGGGCGTGCTGGTGTTTTTTTTTTTATATAGATATATATATATATATCTATATATATAAAATAATCTGACAATAGATATAATATTGTCCATATTATATTAACATTACCACAGTGAGATGACTTTAGTCTCATGAATAACATTAGCTAATTATTATTTACTAACTAATCTTGAAATGACTGTTCAGTACAGGAATGAAGCCCAACTATCATGTTTTACAGTCCTGTGTCCAATCTCAACTAATCAAAGTGATGTCATGACAAAAATGAATGAACAACAAAACATTTTTTCTTCTTCATTTCTGTCACACAAAGCTGTATGAAACATTTCTCGCGGTTAGTATCATGGTTGCTAGGCAACCTGAACAGCGCAACGAAGGCTAGACCGTCCCATTTCACAAGCCTCGCACTTCCGCACTTCCCGTACTTGTAGTACGCACCGTACGTAGTACACGTAGTGTGCGTACTTCAAGCGTGCAGACCCTGAATTGGGACACAGCCTTACTCGTCTGTATTGAGTGAAGGAGGAGGCGCGCGAACCCACCTACTGGAGCCCCGAGGCATTAACAATGGATTGACGCACAATCAACCCAGGCAAAACTTTCACTACTTATCTTCCTCTATATTCCCACTGCATATTCTATTCGAAAACACAGTCAAAACAACAAATAACACAATAATAAAGGCATCACACGAAATGTAAGGAACAGAGATGTACAACTTCAAAACTAATAAAATTTATGATCCACCACATTTTTATTATTTTTTCTACATTAGTATAAAGTATTGTATGTTTTCCATCTTCCTTCATGGTGCGTTGACATTTCAGATGCTGCTCTAAAAGCAGAATGATGAATCAGAGGTGACGGAAATATGCCTGACCTTCCTTCTTTTTTTCCTCTTGTGTCTGCAGAGTGCCTATCCCTGTTGAGTGAAGCCCTACTCAAATCTCCATCATCTCTAACCAATCCACGGTGGTGCCATGCCTCGGCCCAAGACTGGCGGAGTCCTGGCCCGGGCCAGAAGGCCAATCCTGGGGCTTTGGATTAGCCTATCTCCCCTGTGTCTGCTGCTGCCTTTGATTATCCTGCTAACCAGACCTTTCAGCAGCATGGGTGAAGCACTAGGTACATCTATCTATCTATCTATCTATGGCACTCCACACATCCCCATGATTGCCATGTAGAAGTACACCATGTGAAAAGGAAACACTAAATAACAACATTTGTTGTTTTTTTATTGTTCATGAAGGTCACAAGATAATTGCAAAATCTCTGACTGTGCTGTCAAAACGTGTCAGTGTTGGATCGACAGCAGAAAAATAGCTACAGGATGTACCTGCAGTTCTAGTATGTGTGCAGCTCCCCTAATGCACTGTTCCAAAAAAATAGTAATGTCAAAGTATCTTACTGTATATTTTACAGTTTTGTACTGTCTTTCTAGAATATCATTAAATTTACATAAGTAGACTGTGATTTTACATGTCAAAGGCAAAATAACACAACATCACTGTAAATATAGTAAAACACAATTTACTTGTTTTTTAAATATATTTTTTGTACATATGCATATTTAGATTGTAAAATACATTCAGAAATGTATCATAATTTCACAAATATTTGTCTGTTATGTGAGAGAATGATCTGTTAAATTCAAATGTAATACTATGGAAAAATATATAAAATGATCGAAAATTAATGAGAATAATCAATAATTAAAGGAGTATTTGAATTATAATTTTGCTGAAAATTTCATGTCATCTAGGTCTGATTCAATAATTCAGAGGTAACAAGTGAAAATATAATTAATAGGCATAAAACTAAAAAAAATATAAAAACATTGCACGCCACGCTGTGCCAATTATATATTTTTAAAAATAAATGTAGAGGTAGGAATTGCAATTAATATAAATCTCAAAGTATTCACAACATTCCTGAACACAAATAGGCCTCTGCACCTGGGGTGAGGGTGTGGCCATGAAAACAATGTGACATGCCATTGGATGTTGGGACACATAATAACATGACGCTAAGCATCGGCCAATGAATGTGAACTAACAACCACAAGGTCGTGGGCATGGCTGCACTGTAGGAAAAAATCCTAATATAAAAGTATTTTACTGTGCATTTTACAGTTTTGTTCTGTTTTTCTAGAATATCATTAAAGTTACGTAAATAGACTGTGACTTCACATTTCAAATGTCAATTAACGTTAAATCACTGTAATGTAATAAAACATAATTTTCATGTTTATTAAATGTATCTGTCTGTACATATGCATATTTAGATTGTTAAAATACATTCACAAATGTATCATGATTTCACAAATATGTGTCCGTTATTTGAAAGACTGAACTGTTGAATTCAAATGTAATGCTATGGAAAAGTATATAACATGATTCCTATAAGCTTGTGTTACATCACATAAGTATTATTATCATTGCTAGTTAGGGCGATCGTGGCTCAAGAGTTGGCAGTTCGCCTTGTGATCAGAAGGTTGCCGGTTCGAGCCCCGGCTCGGACACTCTCGGTCGTTGTGTCCCTGGTCAAGACACTTCAAGACACTTCTGTCAGTCTGTCCCAGGGCATACAATCCATTATTATTTAAACCAACTGTTAACTGTATATTTCTGTACATTTACGTATTATGATTCATATTGCCACATTCATTGACCTTGTTTATAGGTAATTTCATTGTTTGATCACGTTAAAATGTTCCTAATTTAATGTCTAAAAGCATTTGGAAAAGGCAGAATCCCATGTAAAATTAGCGCAACAAACTCTATTTTCATTACTGAAAATAACTGTATTTTTATGAGAAAGTTATTTTCTGTTATTTTACGGTAGTATTTTGGCGCCCCAGCTGCCGGAATATTACCGTTTTTTTAAGATGTTTTTTTTTTAACAGTGTGGGCTTCCCCACTGGTTGTATGTAACAGACTAGTCAGTAGTGGTCGTGGCTGTCCTTTGCCATCCCTTTGCTCTGCGTGCGTGACCAGGGGAGGCTCTTTACTTGGTGTTGCACCAAGGGGACCAAAATGAATAAAAAGAAATTATTGTGAATAATAAAATACTGTTCTGCTGAATATGCAGGTTTAAAAGTCCTATTTTTCTTTAGAGAACTCAATTTAGGGTTTCTCCACATAATTATGGCTACTTGTAACAGCCGGTGTAATTCTGCAGGTGCTGGAGCAGCGTGCACTGGACGATAAGCTGTGTTTGAAGAATACGAATGAGCGAGGAAAAAAGAAGAAACGAGACTGTAAGGAACAGATTAAACACTGCATTTATTTGTCCTTCAATACGCTGCAATCATTAGCTTTCCTGCTAGCTGGTTCACTACTTATAGGAAACTAAACTCATCTTTAGTTAATATTCATTTATTTTCCAGGATTCAAGGTATATCAAAGTGTTGTACTAACACATCTTAGCTGGTTGTGCATGCCATCTAAGATTAGGCAGACATTATGGCTTTGTCCAGTAGTTTATTACAGTTCCACTCCAGTCCAGTCTTAGCCAAACATGGTATCCAAAGGAGTAATACTGCCAGACCTACTAATTAGTCTTTATCTAAAAAGCCTTGTCTTAAAATTTGGAATACAAAGAAATTGTATAATTCTGCAGTTTAACTACAGTTGTCTGTGTAAAGTATCCACACTGTCAGGCTCCTGGGTTTTGGATGCAAAGTTGTGAGTTATTGCGCATTAACAGTTCTTTTGTTTCTGAGAATCATGTCTGTTTTAAGTTTTGTTCCCTGTTTCATAGGTAAATGGAGTTGTCAGCACTGCTTATATTCTTTGCTGTAGCAGATATTCAGCTCTTGAAGAGCTGAATCAGGAACCACGCTTCCACCCTAGAAGAGAAAGCGTGGTTCCTGATTCCGGAATTGGCAGCCCCAGCCCTCTGACGCTGTGTGCCCTGCAGAGCCGCAGTTTGAGCCTGCATTTCCGCCACACCCGCCAATGCCCGGTCCCTGCCAGTGCCTGTTTCTCCGGCCACATCTACTGATGCTGGGTTTCCTGAAGCTGTGAGTAAAACATATTTATTTCCTTGTGTGTTCTTCAAATGTCCAAATATAGTAAGAGCACACAAGGGAACAAAGAGACTGTAACCCCAGAATGTTTCCCATGCCCTAAAGCATGGTTTGTTTTCTTGTTGTTAACCAGTCCTAAAAAGTGATATAAAACACTGTATAGGAGCTCTCATTAGAATTTCTTTGACATGGATCACCAGCCATTACGAAAGGTAACTTGTTGCTTGGGACAACATGGTAAATGTATTTAAACATTATAAATTCGGCAAATGGAAATGCAAACACACAGCTAACAGAGGGCACTGGTGATCGGTAAAGGATATTGGCTGACAGGAGGGATATATCAGAGCTGGCAGGCTGGAGCAGCACAGAGAATATGGATGAAACAACAACAAAATGGTTTCGCCTCACCATCACTTTCATTCCCCCTGAGGACAGCTGAGTGGGAAAGGCTGAGAAAAAAATGTTTCTGCCTCCTCCTGGAGACACTGTACTCATCTATACAGAAGAGCATAAACAAAGCTGAATAAACTGTCTTAAGCGCACAATGTGATTCTTTGGTATTCATCCCTCAATCCGTCTCTGCAGACACATAGTCTTTGCTCTTTTTGTGTCTCTGGTAAAGTGAGCTTACCTTCACATTTTGGGACACTGAGCCATGTCGCGTACATTTAGGCAGTGGGTCAAAACAAAAGCTTCACCAGTTAAATGCCTCATTTTAAGAAGCGTCAAACACATTTGACATCAGAAAATAGGGTATTGTAGTTGCTTTGGGATAAATTGAGGAAGACAGATTCATTCTATGTGAAATTTTTGAACCCATTTGAAATGACTATACAATTATATGCTTCTATTTTTTTCTTATAATTATGATACTTAATGGAAAGCAAATTTTGCCTTTTAAGTGATATATATTTTGTATAATCCGTTCTCTCAAACTTAATAAACAGCACATTTTTTTTCTTGGCTTAAGGATGGCACAATTATCCTTTTTTATGAAATTGGCTTTAAAAAGGTTTTATACCCCCAAAGGAGAGAGATAAACTCAGAGAACAGCATGTAATCCCTCAATCATAATTAAAATAATCACCAAATTTAGAGCAACAGGGATTTACCTGATCGCAAAAAAGTGCAAAGCTGTAAATGCACTGTTGGTTCCGTTAGTGGAAAACACCTGTCTCACCTGATCTGAGCTGTTTGATGCGACCCTGGCTGGTGCTGGGGTCGACAGGCAGGAAGTCTTTGAACCAGGAGATCTCGGGGTCCGGGATGCCGCTGGCAGCGCACAGCATGGTGGCCGTCCTCGTCCGCTCCACCACTTTCAACTGAGGGCCCATGTCTATACTAGGGAAGCCAAATGGCAGCAGGTCCTCTGAAAGGATCAAGAGAAAGAAAAGAGTATGAAATGTGCAGCATTTAAAACATGAAATATAAATGTCTAATTGCACTACTTGTGCATGTCTGCTGGTAACATATGATAACAGGAGCTAACATGTATATTTAGCACATATAATGACTTGTGTTTTCACCATTAGTTTAGCATGTAAGCATGCTATGATCTGCTAATTAGTGGTAAAGGCAAACAGGAAGACGTCATACACTGAACAGTGATCATCCCATTATAGTGCAGCGCAGTGCTAGGAAACATGACAACACATGTGCATGCTGTTTTCACACATACCACCCTTCAACACTGTTGCTAACCAATCACATCAACCCATAGCAACAGGAGCACCAGCCTCCCCTAGCAAGACGCCCCACCATGTTGCAAAAAAATGTTCCTAAACAACCCAAGGCACAAGACAAAGAGCCTGTGGTGCTAACCACGTCTCCAAATTCCTCAGAAATCCTTAAGTATGCCTGAAAAACACGATTCTACTGAAGCCCCAGCAGCAACCACCACAGCACCCAAAGGATTTGCTGCCAAAGTCCCAAAGTCCCTGTGCCAGACACCATAGGACATCCTCTGAGGTCCATGCCCAATCTGTGTAAATCAAAGTACAGGGTTGGAGTGGGGCGAAGTGCAGTATGTGTACTTATTTCATTAGGACAGTGAAGGCTCAGTTTTTCTAAAAACAAATAACTGGTGTGTCAGCTTCTACAGCCGTGCATTCAGTCCTTACTTTCCCACACATGCAGTGATGTGAAAGCCCCCCCCCCCCATAGCTGCTTAAACATTAGTAGGTGTCAAGGGATTTCAGGATTTTGGGATTTTTCTTATGTTATGCTTAAAAGTACATTTCATTATCTAGATGTGTTTGCTCTTTTAGTATTCAGCTTAAATGGGGAAGTTACACTCTGTGCAGACTCAACAGGAAGCCTGCACGCAGCACAAACGTGCTTATCTCTTCCTGTACGTCTCTGAGAATGCTATGAATAATAAAAGGCTGACAACTATTGCACTGGGTGCGAGTCTCCATGAGTCTCCCCCGTGTACACGTTAACCTGTCTGTCTGTGTGTCTTTATTCTGACCTGAGTTGCAGTACAGGAAAACTCCTGACAGTAGGCTTATGGAAGTAAAGATATCAGCAAAGACAGCAGAGCCACTATAGCCTCGGTGATCAAAGTCTTGTGTTCATTCCTACAGCTAGCTAGTCATTAGGTGATATAGCAGGCGGGCAGAAACACAGCTAGGATTTTTCTGTGTGTTTGACAGGCCATTTCTGGAAGAGTATAAACATACCGCCCAGTCAGCAGGAGTTACTTATGCCTACACACACACATTCACACACACACGAATACACACACTCAGGCTTTGCAGTACATTACTAACCTAGAATTACAGGTGTTTGGTGGTAGTGGCGATGAACTACGAGTTTTCAAAGGTGTGGTTCTGTGTTATGTGGTGCTAACGATTCCTGTCTAATAACTATGCAGAAAGCTGCTCAGAAACAGCAGCGGCAATTAGAAGCTGGGATCAGAGGAGGGGCAGGGCACTGGGGGTAATAAGGACTTGTTAGCAGTAATTGTTAAAATGTACCAACGATTAGAGAGGCCGATCTGGGATGTGTCTGAATGCGTCTGGATATGTCTTATTACGTTGTAGGAGCTGAGGACAAGTGTGTGTGTGTGTGTTTGTGTGTTGGCTGTGTGTACATAAGATAAGATAAGATAAGATAAGATAAGATAACCTTTATTAGTCCCACACGTGGGAAATTTGTTTTGTCACAGCAGGAAGTGGACAGTGCAAAAGTTATGAAGCAAAAATTAGAATAAAATAAAATAAGAATAAATACAGTACACAACTGTACAGAATAGAATACAATAAAATACTATATACAGTAGAATAAAATAGAATAAAATATACAATAAGATAAAAATAGAATACAAGTGCTATATACAACTGAGTAAAAAATGCAACGATGCCAGGAAGATTATTGCACTTAGTGTTATTGCACATGTGTGTGTTTGATCAGTTAAAGTTTTTGTTGTGGAGTCTTACAGCAGTGGGGAGGAAAGACCTGCGAAATCTCTCCGTCCCGCACCGTGGGTGCCGCAGTCTCCCACTGAAGGAGCTGCTCAGTGCTGTCACAGTCTCATGCATGGGGTGGGAGATGTTGTCCAACAGGGATAACAGCTTAGCCGCCATTCTCCTGTCACTCACCACCTCCACTGGGTCCAGAGGGCATCCTAGAACAGAGCTGGCCCTGCGGATCAGCCTGTTCAGTCTCTTCCTGTCCCCAGCAGAGATGCTGCCACCCCAGCAGACCACACCGTAAAAGATGGCTGAGGCCACCACAGAGTCATAGAAGGTCTTCAGGAGTGGGCCCTCCACTCCAAACGACCTGAGTCTCCGCAGCAGGTACAGCCTGCTCTGCCCTTTCCTGTAGAGGGCGTCTGAGTTATGAGTCCAGTCCAGTTTGTTGTTCAGATGAACACCAAGGTACCTGTAGCTGTCCACAGCCTCGATGTCCATACCTTGGATGTTCAGTGGTTGCAGTGGAGGATGTTTGTGCCTGCGGAAGTCTACCACCAGCTCCTTGGTTGGTAGACATGCTTCTATGGCTATGTTCTCATTAGCATCTTCACAGATTTCTGCAAAGTGTCGAATAATGTTGAGCGGCACGCTCGCACATATCCAGGCAAATGAGTGTGTGCACGCAAAAAAGCAGTTGCTTTCTATTTCGCACACACACACACAAACACGTTCACATACACTTTCTCTGGTGAATGGGATTAAGAGTCTCAGTGACAACAGTCCAGATGGCCAGACACGTAATCAAGCATCCATCAGCCCTCCTGCTTCCTTTCCTCCTTACCCTTTAAACCACTCTCTCTTTCTCACACATGCACACAGACACCTCCTCCATACCTGGAACTATAATTATATATTCCGCATTCCCGCAGCAGCGAAGCAACTATCGAGATGGCAATTTCCTTGGCTAATAAATCAAACCCATCGGAACATCTTGATTGTCAGGCAAAACAAAACCTGCTAAAGTTTGCTTTGCTTGAGCCCAGAATCACAGACATATCTGGAGCTGAACGCAGTCCAAGATGCAGACCGTGGCCACGTCAACTGTCTGTGTGTTTTCCTCTCCTCCACTCCTCCTCCGGGCCCCTGCTACCTAACCACATGACAGACATATACCATCTGTTCCCACACACTCTGTGATGGGGATGAGAGGCTGAGTTGAGATAGGATCTATCGCTCTTTCTCTCTTTCCACAGTCATCAGCGCTAGAGAGACCTCGTCAGATAGGAATGTCAAGCTGTTGCTGATGCTGCGCCTGAGAGAAGAAAGTGGAGAAATGCCACAAAAAAAGCAAGAGAGGAATCAAAACTTGATGATCAAGATGTTTAGTGCAGCAATTAGGCCTCGTGAAGACAGGAGCCATCAGACAGCAGAGACTGGGGTGGACAGAGTGGACCACGCTAACACTAACACTATCTAAGAAATATGAGAGCCCAGGTTAGGGCAAGCAAGATATTTGCGTGAGTGCACACCCGTGCACTCACGCACACACCCGTGCACACTCTTGCCAGCGCACACACAACGGTGAAGGTCGTGCACACAAACACATACATACAGCGCTGCGGTGATGAGAATCTCTCGCCCACCAGAGGCTTTCAAACATGCAGAGCTGCAGATATTCATGTCTCCTGAAGGGAGAGCAACACAACTGCAGTGTCCATAGAAAAGAGCAGCTGGGATGGAAAGGGGAAGGGGTGGAGCAGCGGAGGGCATGTAGAAATGCAAGGGGAGGAGTTAAAAACAGAGTCATGCAGACAGAATAGATGGCTAAGAAAATGAAAGCATGAATAAAACAGAAGAGAAGAAATTAGAAACGGATATTGCTGTAGGGCCAAAGTACGGCTCCTGGAGTTAAAGAAAGAAAGATATAAGGAGGAAAAAAGGTCATTTTACAGGTGATGTGTGAGGATGATAAAGATGATGATGATGTTGGTGAAGGCCCTTAACCTACCACATCTCAACCCATTAGGCAGCCAACAGTGCAGCAGTAAATATCCTGTGGCCAACCGCAAGCCCCTCATTCTGTATGAAACTGCTATTAGTCTTAGTCCACCGTTATACAGAATGATGAGATAAAGCACATCAGTGGATGAAAAAGACTTTTCAGTGGAAGTGGAAGGGTTTTGGCCAGTAATGGAAAGCCTTTTTTCTACTTTAGTGGTGGACCTTTTCTACGATGGACTGACCCAAGCACAATTTCTGCAGACATTTGTGCACTTAACAGCATTCTTGGATGACATGATCTATTCTGCAAAATATCACTCAGCCTACAGTAGGCTGCATGGATGCAATACACTGGGAGTATTCTGTCAAACAGAAGGATGAAGTTTTAGATTTTTCAGGCATATACGTTTGAAGTAGGAGGAGGTGCTGTCACTGTGTAAAGTTTAAGTAAAACACTGCGCAGTAACTTGCAGGTAATTTAAATCCCTCTCCTCGTGTTTATGTACATATGGAGCAAAGAAGCTTTAGATTTACTTTTGAATTTAAAAGTTAAAAACACTTAGAAACATCTTGGCAACAAACTTGTACCTGAAGTTTTATATCTTTACTTTAAAAATTTCTGAAAAGTTTGATTTAAAATACACAGGCATTAATCATCTAAAACTAAATTGTTCATCATGTTAAAATTTTGACCTCAGCTCATGCAAATCAAAGTTTTCAACAGGAATCATTAGCAACTGCGGGTTTAGTGTATTGTCCAAGGGTAATGGCCAGGGATTAAAACACCAACCCTGGGATTAGTGGACAACCTTGACAACCAGCCTACACTGTTGTTTGATGTGCAGCACTTTCCAGAATGACTTCATGCACCCTGATACGTTAAAGGGACAGCTTACAAAAAATGTCAAAAGCTGATGTGCGACAAATTTCTAAGCAGCATAAAACTCTTAAAAATATATATATACACCAAATTATTGCCTTTATTGCCAACTGAACGCAAGAGACCTGTCTGTGCATGATCATTCAGGCCAGATCTAACTATTACAGCTACAGTCAGCTCTGATTCTGATTGGTACTCTGTGTGAAATATTATCTTATTCATTGCTCCCCTTCACTCTGCTCTCAAAGACTGAAGATTGTATTGTCACTGAAGGGATGGGGACATCACCGTACACAGAACAGTGTGAGAGAATAGGTTACGGCACCAGGAACACACTACCACCCACACACACACACTGGGAGGCTCGCCCTCGAGGTGTAGTTTATGTGGTAATGTGCTTTAGATTGGGGCTGTGTGTGCAGAGAGGATGGGCTGGGTAACAGATGGACAGGAGTCTATTCCCTGGGCTACCAGCCTTCTGCTTACCACACCGCCCTGCCAGCTCCACAATCCTCACCCATCTCCTTCACTCCTACACCCCCACCTCCCACCAAACCCCATCTCCTATGACATCCCATTCCATCTCTTTTGTTTCACAGCATCCTGCTGCGTTACTCGACTTACTGCCATCTTTTCATCTTCCATCATCTCCATTTGACCTCTTCCACCCCCCCTTTCCCTTTTTCCTCCTTATTTACTCCTAGCGAGCAAAGGTTCTTTGCCAAACCAGGGCGTAATCCCTTGATTTTCCTTCATGTAGTAACAGCCTGAGCAGTCATGCCGCTGTTTCTTCTTTCATTCCTGCTGTGCTGGGCCCAGTGCTCAGATCCCAAGCTATCAGCCACATGCTGCAATTTTAGTCCATAACATGTTGGAGCTCCACATTAGATAAGTTTTCCTCCAAGGGGCCAGTGTACATTAGATTAACACCCTCGCTCTGGATGGGAAGTGCAGCGTTTAAGGCAAGCCAGTACAGTATGCTAAAATACCCCTTAGCTAGCATGCTAGCTGGCCCTCTCTGTGGCCAGATCACGCTCTCTGCACTCAGAGGGACTATAAAAAGAGCAGCTCCCTGCAGCCTCCTGTGCTGGTAGGGTGTGGCCCTGCTTTGCTGTTACATCTACGACTGACAGCTCAGTGAAGCAGGGACGCCGGTTGAAGGCGAGCGTGCAAAAGAAAGCACCTCTTGAGTGGACACAGTCTGTGTGTGCGTGTGAGTACAGTATATGTGAGTTTTTTTGCCTTACCTCTGATAATGGACAGCTTTGCAGTGACAGACTTCTCGTCTACGCTGTTACGTGCCACACACTCGTAGGTGTTCTCATCTCGGGGACCTCTAAGTGGTTGGATCCTCAGCACAGCACCTGCACCATCATCAAACTCTATGGTCTGGACAGCCACAGAACAAGACATATTAGTCACAGCAGAGGAGGCACATAAACCCTACTATTAGAGCAGCTGACTATAATGTTGCGTGTCAGCACCTCGGCCCAGTGTGTGTTGTGTTAATATCACAACAATTACACCTAAGCACTTCATCATGGCCCACCAGAAAAAAAGAAATACAAATAATAATAATAAGTACAAATAATAAATGTGTTTGCTCTTCTCCACAGAAATGCTAGAGGTCAGGCACAGATACAAAACATTTACCTGTGCTCACACATTTACCTGAAGAGGGTAAGGAGGCAGTTTCTTGCACAAATACACTTCATCTGGGTTGATACTTACTGATATGGGGGAGTTGAATGAGGTCCTCTGGTAGAAACTGAGTATTTCTAAGCATTAGGTCACAGGATCAATACACAGTCAGGCCTCTACTGAGCCACAAGAATTTACTCTCCGGACTAGGCTGCTGTATAGCTCCTGACAGCAATATGTGAATTCAATAGGAAGTAAAGTCAGTAATACTTAAGGGTCCATTGATTAGTTTTATTTTAGGTTTGTAAAATGATCTGAAGTTTAATGGAACCTTGTGATCTACTGTATATTGGAAACATGTATTTTTAAATAATTATTTTTCACTAATAGTTTAAATTTTGGGCCTCTTTAAATTCTTGTTAATACTGATACTGACTGTTTAACTTTGGAGCTGGAGCCAAGAAGCCAGTTAACTTGGATCAGCATAAAAGAAGGTGGGCACTACACTTAGCTTCAGCATAGACAAGCTAGCTGGCTAATTGCATGTGTAGAGTACTGATTTAGCATGTAAAATGTAAACAACAACAATAATAACCCTTTAATACGTTTGGCACATTATACTTATTGTACAGATTAAACAAACAATGAATTACCTTTATATTTTTATTTTCAGAGACTTAAAAAAAAAAAGAATAGCTGCTTTACCCAGCTACTATTCTGCATGCTAAGCTAAGCTAATCAGCGCACTGGTGTAGCCTCTTATTTAATCAGACACATCAAAGATACCGGTCTGTGTATTTCAAAAATTTATAAACATACCTTGATTCCAAAACATATTTTTAGTATTTTATATTAAAATTTTAAAAAATAACTGGAAAAAAACAATTTCTCACATACAGAACAAAGTTTTATCTTAGCAGTTTATCCACTCTCTGTACAAATTTATTTACAGTGTAACGTCAAGGTTGTAATTAATGTATACATTCAAATAATATGCATGTCTTTTAAATGGATTTGCATATTGATATCTGTCATGCGGTTACAGTAGGAGTTGAACATTGAGCACTGTGACAACCACCTCGATACGCTGGGAGTTGACCTTCTTGCCCTTCTTGTTCCAGTAGACAGAGGGCTTGGGATTGCCTGTGGCTTGGCACACAAATGATGCTACACCTCCTGATACTCCGATCTGGTCTGTGGGAGTCTTGGTAAATTTTGGGGGAGCTAAGAGAGAGAGAGAAAAGGAGGGAGAAAAATGAGTGAGGGATGGGGGAAAATGAAAACAGAGGCAAGACACCAGAGGGCTTCAAATGAACTCCACAACCAGCAACAACCGTCCCCCGCTGACCACGCCCCATTTCACTGTCAGTGACTGGTCAGGCCGACTTGTGTTCTGATGGCTATGTGTTGTGCTTACTTCCTGGGTATCATCTAGAGCAGCGGTCCCCAACCCCCGGGCCTCGGACCGGTACCGGTCCGTGAGTCGTTTGGTACCAGGCCGCGAGAGTTGAGGCTCAGGTGTGAAATGTATGGTTTTCAGGGTTTTTATCGGTTTTCAGCGTTATTTTGTTATCGTTTTTATCGTTAACTCGGTTTTCCTGGGTCTTTTCACGTGTGTTATGAATAAATCTTCTTTTTTTCGGTACCGGTACTAGTTTTATTTTGTTGTATTTATCCGCGACACCTTAAAGGCCGGTCCGTGACAATACTGTCGGGCATAAACCGGTCCGTGGCGCAAAAAAGGTTGGGGACCGCTGATCTAGAGGACAAACTGAAGGACTTCCTGTGGGCCATAAATAAAAGATGGGGCTGGGCTTCACAGGAACATCTCTTTCTCTCTCCCTCTCTCTGCTTTCTCGAGGGCAGGCTGCCATTGTATTTCATGCAGCACAGGCTGTCATGACACATGAGTGTTTCACAGGTAGGTGAAGTGTTGGCTGCAAATTCACAGCATATAATTGGTTTAAATGTATTAATATCAGAGGTGTCATTTTGTGCCTGCGCATGCCAAAGAACTGCACAGAGATCCTGATGATGTTAACAAACACAATGAACACAGCAGCGCAGGGTTTTGTTAATTTTCAGAGTCGACTCGAGGAGGACAATTTCATCTTGGAGGCTGAAAGCATCTGAGGTGGGACGATATGAGCGCTGCGGTCGCCCTCTAAGAAGAAAACAGCAATTTCCAAGTGTGATATTGAGCCAGGCGTAGCGAACCTACACTTCTCACAGCAGCTGAGTCAGATCAGTCAAACAACCTCATGCATCCACCCTTTGCTATCTGTCTGTGGCCTGTTTCCATGGCGCCCAGCTTAACTCCTCCTCAGCTACAAAAACACCGCCATCCATCAGGGTGAAATCAGGATGACCCTTACCATGGCAACCTGGATGCCTCCTCCCCTACATCTGAGTGGGTGAGGTCTGCCTGTGTTGATTCACTTCTGCTCTGAAGACCGCACAGGAGCGAAAAAAAAGAAGAAGCCCTGCCTATCAAGAAATCACCAGCAGATTCTAAAGCATTTTGCACGTCTTCCCAGTCCTACTCACTTCGTTGGTTAACAGCCACACAGAACACTTCCCAGTGCCTTGACAGTAACTGGAATAACATCATGTCAAAAGACTCCTCCTGTCCCGGCTGCCCCGTGTTGTCTCTTAAAGACCCACTCTGAATGTCAGAAATAAAGTGGTTTCATTTAGGCTTGCCATAATCCTCACAGGAAGAAGCAAAAAGCTGGTACAGTAGAGTCAATCAGAACAAATTTATGCCCACCATTTTGGGACTCAAGAGCAGGGTAGTTTTTTCTGAGGACTCTTAGAAAAGCACAGAGTATTGAGCAGGCTGCTGTTTTTTTTTCTGCCAACAATATAAAAACTATCAAAAGTAAAAAAGAAAAAATGTCATGGCTGAAACTGCTTTCTCCATCCTATAGGGTTATGAATGAATTTCATGTTCTTCTTAGGGCTTGAACATGGTTTTCGTGGCTTTACGCTGAGTCCAAAACGTTTTCTATGTTCTTTTTAATGTACTTCAACACCAATCCGCTGCAAAACCGACCCCACTGGCAGTGTTACCACTTAAGCCTCTTCTGAAAGCCAGAGAAAAGCCCTGCAAGCTACTGGCTCTGGATGGATTTGGACTGAACAGCAACTAGTTATGAGAGGAAGATTCCAGAAAGCTGCCCCAAAATGAGGCACTAATGAGGACCCGTGGCTCTTTAATACCAAGTTCCACTCTGTTTCCACAGAACAGGATGGTCTACCACTGAAATACCTATTGTCTGTTTTAATGGAGCACCTTTGTAACCAGTAATCATTTGACTGAAAGACTGACTGCTGCTGAGCTCAGATACAGCTGGGACCTGCAGGCGTAGTGCCATAAATGAGTTCGGAGCTTGTTTCAAGTAACGCTGTGGGCTAAAGAGGAGCAAGTTTGGGTTGGAAAATTTCTTTTGGGGGAATTAGAGTAACCTCTTGTGAAATGTACAGCTCTAAAGGACGCTACTTATGGCAAAGGTATTAGTGCAACCAGCTGTGGTCTGACAAGCCCTTAAGCCACTTTTAATAATGCATCGCTTCCTGATTGTGTGTTTTTTTGTTGTCAACTTTGTTTGCATTTCATGGCTAAATCCGTGACAAAAATAAAAGGAAATTAAAAATAAAACCTCCTGTGATACAAAGATGATGAATGAAGAGTACGATGTGTTGCTGGGCACATAAGAGACAAAAATAAAAGGAGCACTGTCTCGGAAGAGGATCGCTGTCAGGGAAACGCTAACCATGTTTTGCATAAAATTCGACAAAGTGATGGTGAGGCATAATATCTGAAATTAATTTTCAATAATTTGGAAAGAGCTGAGTTGAACCAGTAAATACTCAGAGGCACTGAGGGCCTACAAGCAAATCTCTCCCTTTTAGAAGTACTTATTGTCCATTATATGGTGTAATCTGTTTTCTCCACCACTATTTTATATATAAATATATATATATATATATATATATATATATATATATATATATGTATAGGTGTAGCTGTAGGTGGTCAAAAGCAGCAATATTCAGTCCCACAACATTTCAGCTGAAAGTTGGCTGTTGTGTAATTTTTTTTCTCTTCACTGAATATAAAAATATTTCAGATATGATGTCAGTCTTATAAAAGAACCGTGGACGCAAATTGGTTACACAAATGGGAGATGAAAAAAACGCACGAGGCAACTGCCGTGTCTAATGGTGAGAGGTGCCATCTCCGTCTTTAACCTAGCTTACCTTCTTATCCAAAAAAATTAAAATATATCAGTTTAGTAACATTTTCAGAGCTCTGACAGCTGTGTGTGTGTATTTGTGTATCCTATGTGTGTGGCCAACTGAGGCAGGAAATTTGTGGAAATGTTGTAATCAAGGAGATGATGAGGAACATGCTGATGGGACCTCCTGGCTTATCAAAACACATTAACAACGCCACAGCCCTAAGATGATGTGCTGACAGGCCTGGATCCACTCCTCTCATACACACACACATACACAACACACACCGCACACATAGATTCACATACACACACACAGAATCAAAGATGCACGCACACACAGCCACATATATATACACGTCTGTGCCTCGCATTCATTGCTGACAATGTACATTCAACCGAAAAACAGACAAAGAGACAAAAAAAGACTGCCGACACATAAATAGACACAGACAGACAGACAGACAGAGAGATAGATAGATAGATAGATAGATAGATAGATAGATAGATAGATAGATAGATAGATAGATAGATAGATAGATGGATGTACCTAGTGCTTCACCCATGCTGCTCAAAGGTCTGGTTAGCAGGATAATCAAAGGCAGCAGCAGACACAGGGGAGATAGGCTAATCCAGAGCCCCAGGATTGGCCTTCTGGCCTGGGCCAGGACTCCACCAGTCTTGGGCCGAGGCATGGCACCACCGTGGATTGGTTAGAGATGATGGAGATTTGAGTAGGGCTTCACTCAACAGGGATAGGCACTCTGCAGACACAAGAGAAAAAAAAGAAAGAAGGAAGGTCAGGCATATTTCCGTCACCTCTGATTCATCATTCTGCTTTTAGAGCACCATCTGAAATGTCAACGCACCATGAAGGAAGATGGAAAACATACAATACTTTATACTAATGTGGAAAAAATAATAAAAACATGAAGAAAATTAAAGACATATAAATTTGGCCAACGATAGAGATTTTGACTATACCGCTCTATCGCGATAGCGCATGTTGATGATGTCATCAAGCTGCGCCTGTTTTGGTCGAAAGCATCGCAGCGGCTACAACCATTATCATCTGCAAATTATGCCGGGCGACAGTCATAGCAAAGAGATGAAGCACTTTTGAAATATGGGGAAAGCCAAAAACTGCGCTTCCTCCACTTACGTAATATTGATTCATTAATGTTGAATTCTGTCGCAGCTGTTCTATTCCTATGTTGTTGCAGTATATTAATAACTAACCTTGTATTGTGGATGAGTAATCTCAGTTGTTCTCCTGACTGAAGTTTGGCCCGTGTATAACATCCTGCTATGCGATTGCATTTGTCCATACAGAATCCCTCACGTTAACTTTTATTGAGTGGAAAAAAAGTTGGTGTTCATCCTCCAGCTTCCCTGTGTTAATGTTATGCTAACATAGCTGTGTCGCTAGCAATCACGTAGCACAACATTATATACCAGGTAGTCCAACTTCAGTAACCCTGCAAACGCCACTGCTGTTTAGTTTTCTGTCTTCATTTATGTTGGAAGTGGTAGCAGAGCTGTACGTTTTAATTAGTGTCAAAAATCTCTCAGTCAGAACATGGTATGTCTTGTTTAGGTGGAAACTAGTGAGCTAACTTCCTGTTAACTTGTAACTCCGTTAAATTTAATAAATTCTGTTTTCATGGATGCCTAGATGTTAAACTTAATTGTTACATCTGGTAAAGCAGCAACACTGATGATTTTATTAAAGATGAAAGAATTTAGACCGTTTTTAACTCTCAGTATTCGTTTGACTTTGGGACCTGAAGCTACGGAGTTTGGGACCCAGATTACTCCGCGAAACTCCTCACTACGGCAGCCGTAATGCTCTGACAATCCATCAAGCAGTGCGGCTTACCAAAGTTGTACTAAAACATTTTTAACAGATTTCTGCACGCTCAAATCGGTTCGAGGTCAGTAAGCACAACCAGAATTCATACATAAGGCACACTCTCGATTTTTGAGAAAAATTAAAGGATTTTAAGTGTGCTTTATAGTGTGGAAAATACGTTATACAGAAGAAAAGAATATATCGCGATATATATCGTTACCGCACATGCGTCAAATTATATCGCGATATGGATTTTAGGCCATATCGCCCAGCCCTAGTAAGACGTCCTAATAATTTCATTTTAGCTCTGGCCTAATTCCTTCTTAGCGTTCAGTATTTTAGTTTTCTGGTGCCACATAAAAGTGTTAATGCAATAATACATCCAGAGTGTGCCACTGTAATGGAAAACACTTAAACAAAGAGGATTGGAGGGGGGGGGTCAGTAGGAATGCGGCAAAATTCAGTAACAGCAAACGTATCAGAAGCTGCTGCTTTAATAGATGTACCCCCTTCTTGTTAATCCCTAGCCTTGGGGGGGGATCTCCATCAGCATTTCTTTTTTTTTCGCTCTCTTTCTTCACACAAACACAAGCGCACATGGGCACACAAATCTGGAAGACTGAACATAATTCAGCTCTGTCTGCTTACAGAGATTTAGACAAGCTGTGCAGAAGCTCCCCGTCTGGGAGTCAATAACTTCTCAGTCCTATCGAGCTCTTCCGACCCCCGCCCATCTCACCCGATGTGTCAGAACGCAGGTGGGGAGGCCAAATGAGAAAGGAGCCTTTGTTAACCTGTCATAAATCACGCACATACATGTTCTCCTTTCAAGCAGCAGTACGGGATAACATATACGCTCCCAGGGAGACATAATAAGCATTAACAGGTGACAGGGCAGGCTGTGATTGGCACATAAATATGCGCAAACACCCATAAGCACACTTTCACCCTGACATCCGCCGATAGAGGATGTTACGAAAGGTTGAGAAAACAATGTAGGACCTTTTACCAGGAAAAGCTAATGGTATGTGTTTAGACTTTACAGTGTGCACTGAGGGAAGTCAGGAATAGTTTTAAACTGGGATTGAAAGAAAATTAAACTGGGATTTTAGTTGAAAAGGGGGTGTCGGAAGTAGATTTAGGACAGCTCACAGCCTGGCGTAAATGCGAGGTGCTGTCTCACAGCTTGATTTATGGGCATGATTTGTTTAGTTATATTTCTATTATTTTCACATGCAAGTAACCTTATTGGGATAAATTAGGTTTATGTCGCCTTTTAAAAAGACGAAAAGGGGAGAACTGTCATGAAATTAATATATATTTTAAGGCTTATTTTGCTGATTATATTGTTTTAGGTATAAAAGAAGGCCAGCTTTGAGACTAGGTCACATTCTGACAGGAAACTGGATGTTTTTTTGTAGAGTATCAGCAACAGACAGTGAAACTAAGTTCAGATAGGTTGCCCTGGCAACAGGCCTTAGAAAGGGGAAGTTCTTGCAAGCTGCACAGGAAGTTTTAGTGCACAGCAAGGGCGTAGATTTGGTTTTGGCATTGGTGGGGACAGGTGTTTCAACCACCGAACCCTGCCCTGTTTCTTTTTTTTCCTTTTCGTCTTTGCTTCTTGATAAAAAAGGGGAAATATACTTGCCTACATATGCTATTCTACATGCTATTAAACCATTTAAAATCACAATTCATAGTTTTATATGTGAATTATATAATGTTAAATTACTATTAAACAAATGACTAAGTATTTTAGACTTTAGTTTACTTCAGCCATATTCCACATAAATCAGGTATCATACAAAAATAAAAATAGCTTCAAATACAGTAAAGACAATAAAAGAATATGACTTTAAGGACGATTTCGCAGGTCTTTCCTCCCCACTACTGTCAGACTCCACAACAAAGACTTTTGCAGCTGATCAAACACACACATGTGCAATAAGATGTTGTAAGTTGTATTTTTACTCAGTTGTATATAACATTTGTATTCTATTTTTATCCTAATGTATATTTTATTCTATTTTATTCTACTATTTTAGTCTATTCTGTACAGTTGTGTACAGTATATTATTCTTATTGTATTCAAATTTTTGCTATATAACTTTGCACTGTCCACTTTCTGCTGTGACAAAACGAAAGGTAATCTTATCTTATCTTAACACGATTACTTCAGTTATAGTACACCAACTTCTCTTATACATTAGCACTAAGGGAACACTAAATGAACTGGTGGTTTTTGTCGATAAAACTCATCTAAGATGACCACAAAATTATTATTATGTGCCTGATGTGCCTCACCTTTGGCCCTGGCTTTTCCCCTCTGACTGCACTAGGACATATTGCCTCTTGATAAAATAACACATTGATTCGTGCCATATAAAAAGTGAGACATATCAATTCAGATTCTTTGTCAAATCTACACTAATCAATCAATTTACATCAGCAGCCTAACAATTGTAGTGCAAACTGCACTACAAGGTGGAATATTTGCAAAATCATGACTACCTCATGATATTTTGTCTCAAAAATTAACCCTATGAATATGTCAGTGCCATTAGGATGAAATTATTGTGTCACCAACATTTTAACGTTAGACATATAATTTTAACAGCCTCTGTAAACTAATATCCTGGCTTGCTCGAGGCTGCCGTTTTCTCTGACAGTTTCAATCAAAATTAGAAATGCTATGAGACTGGGAGAACTAATAGTGCTGCATGTTCTGCAGTTAGTTTCCAAAACACGTTATTCATGGTTACAATTTTAGACTGATGTGGGCCAAAGCCCAGCATAGCTTGTAACGTTATTATGATGGACACATTTTATGAGTGAGCTTGGCTTTAAGTGACTTACAGGTTTCTTTGAAAAATACTTTCTTATATGCACGTTCTTCCTCTTTGCTACCGTCCTCCTCTCCTCCTCTCAGCGCAGGATTGCCGCTGCTGAAACTAAACAGAGCTCCCTGAAAGGCTCAGCCAATCACATTGGCCATATTTGTCACATGAGGTCGGACTCCAGTAGAGAACGTAATTTAACTCTTTCTGCACCGCTGGGTGAATGAGACGCTGACAGATCTTTTTTTTCTTTCTATCGGGTTTGTTGTTGTTTTTTTACAAGAAGCGATCAAATTATTGATGGGGACATGTCCCCTCCGTCCATGCCAAATCGACGCCCTTGGTGCACAGGCATATTAATAAATAAGACACAGAAAAGAGGAACTGAGTAGAAGGAGTTTTGTTTGTAATGAAACTGTGTGTGACGTGTGTGACGTCTGGAGTACAGAAATAACATCATATAAGACACATGTTGAGCTTGTAATGTTAGAGATCCTGTAACTGGCTTTTGGGGCTGTGCAGGGCTCTCTCTCTTCCGGAAGATGATTGAATAAAAAGAAATATAAAATGTTTTGACCACTATGAGTCGGGTTTTCTCTGTTCTATCATGGGGACAAAAGAATCGGGTTTAATAGCTGCCAGAAATGGAGTAGCAGCGATCAGGCCGACCCTTAGTCGCCTTTCCTAAGCGAAAGCGGCATTTCTGGTGAGTTACATATTCAAAGTCTCCTCCAACCACTTATTGAGCTAATGACCTGCTCATACACATTACTGTCTGCCAGTTCCTACACTAAAAATAGCTCGACTGAAAACATGGCTGTCTATCTGATAGAGACTCTTCTCGCCGCTCTGCCCTCGCCTTATCTAACGCCGTGTAATAGCCGCTGAATAGAAAAGCTTTCAGCGTCCCCTTTTCAATTGAACAATGTGATAAGAAAAATCAGATCAGAGCTCATTCGAGCACCATTGGCAGCATGTTAAGTAAATTCCCCTCTTACGGAAACTCAATTTGCCAGCGTTAATCTAACCAGGGTTACCGTTCTGCGTGGAGCCACATGGCCACTGAAACATTAGGCACTCCTTGCATGATGCAGCGTCTGCTTCCACTGTCCTGTGTGCTGGATTTGCCGTGGCACTAATATCCCTCAGTGACCTCAGTCCAACCCTTTCTATCATTTCGTTTATCCTCTCCTCCCTGTTGTCTTTTCACCTGCTGACAAAAACCCCTCTACCTTCACTATAGGCGCACAGCCTCTAATCCTTAATCTTACTCTCGTCTCACTCCTGCATTAGTCTCAGTATTCCAGAAATCTCCTCTTCTCCCATTTCTTTTCATCCGCTTCCTCCCCTCTCCTCCCCGTTTTTCTCTTTTCCTTCCTCGTTAACCTCTCCTCCCTTGATGCCATCTCCTCTGTGATACCCGATCTCCTTTTATTCGTTTTTTTTTTTTTTAATGCGCACTCTAACCCCTGCTTGTATACAAATCCTCTTCCTCCGCCCCAGCTGCCCTGCACCGGCTGCTCCAGCTGTTGTTGGTCCATTGACACAGTTCAAACAAAAGAGCTTAGAGCATCCTACAGCTGTGAAAGTTAAGGGAAGAAGCCAAAACAGATACACAGAAGCCCCAGCAGGAGCAGACCCAGCAGACCAGGCCCATCTAAGCATATCTGAGCTCGTGCTTATGGTAACTAACAATCGTCTTCACCTCTCAGCATACAAACAGTCAACAACCAGGCACGTTGCTCATTGCTGAAGCAGAATTAAAAGGTGTGAGCACAAAAATTCTCATGACTCAGGCCAATAACTACGGTGGCTGGGAAGTGCAAATCGCAACAAATTAAAAAAACGCAACAAATTAAAAGTTACAATTCTTTTATGTAAAAAAGCATTTTTATTTTTGTATATAAATAAATGTTGATGTTGTGCGACGGGATTGTGTGCTTCAGTTTTACTTATAATGTGCCAAATCACTACAACAGACGACTCAAGGCAATACCGTCCAGAGTAAGGATCTTGTTAGCCACAGTGTTTCTAAGATTTTTACGCCCCGTTACAATAACCTCAGTTTTATCTGAACTTAGAAGCAGAAAATTAAAGCTCATTATGTATCTAAGACATACCAGCAGTTTAACCAATAAAAGTGGGTATCATATGCATAGCAGTGAAAATGTATGCTATGCCTTCTAAAACGTGTTTATGTAAACAGAACTTGTCATAACACAGAAGCCCGTGGAGCTTCATAATTGACTTCAGTGTGTGAAGAGGACTATCTATTTAATAATAGCTGTAATAAAATGTTATGGCCAACGGTATCAAACGCTGCACTTCGGTCTAGCAGGAAAGATTTCAACTTTTCAATATGAATGAAGGCTGAAAACTGATTAGATTAATGTCTGATGATCTTTTCGGTGCTTCTTCAAGTTTGTAACACCGAACATACTAAAGGACGATTTAAGGTTCACAGGAACAGTTTAATTAGACACACGTTTACTATTTTTCTTTATATTCTTGTTTCCATCACTGGCATGTTCAATATGATTACTATCAGAGGAGAAAATAAACCCTGTGTAGTTTAAAAACGTTAATTTAATCAAACTGAAATGTTGCTGAACTCTGATGGACGTGTCTTTTAATCTTGTCAACAAAATCCTTAATCATCTAAATCTGCCATTTATCATCTTGTAAAATGTTCCCTCTGCTTCTGTTGCACATCTCCCCCGACACTCTCTTCTTCACCTGTCCTGTGCAGCTGGTCCAACCCCTGCCTGCGTCCTTAAGCTGGTGTGTTTAAACCTCTTTACCTCTGTTGTGAACTTTACACAAAGTTTGTAGTAACAAAATCAAAAGGATGAAGACCTCGTTTGAAAAACACACACACACTCACGAGACAAAATAAAAGCAGAGCCCTCACAGTTGGTAGTACAAAACACAGTGACAACGTGCGTATGAGATACCCTTACTCCAAAAGCATAAATATAAAAAAATGAATCTCCAAGAATATCAACCTAAAAAATGGTACTGAGGGGGGTGTTACAGTGAAAAAAAGCAGCCAAATCTTCATCTGAAAATGTTGAATTTTAGTAAAAACAATGCTCTGCAGTTTGATACTGTCGTTACAGACAAAGTGGATGTTTAAAGCATTTGGATGCACAATTGAAATGCCGTAAGCCTCCTTATCAGCTGGAAATATTAAAGCCATAAAATGACTTTTGAGAGCGGCTAAAAACTATTGAACAACAGCAATGTTGAGCCTGTTCCAAAATTTGAATGTACATGTGTTGAAGGTGCGGCTCTTGTTGAATTGTTAAACATATTTTTCTTTAATCTGTAGAGCAACAAAAAAAAAAAAAAGTTTAATTTTCTTCTGCTTGAATATCGGCAGGTTCAGCAGGTTCTGAGGTAACTGTTTACAAAATGTTGTATCCTATCCAAAAGTTCTTTGCAATTTTACATTGAGAAACATTATCCTTAACATATTTGACCCGCATAAAGTACTATGGCCATCACACTGTCATTTATAATTGTTTAAATAACTCATGTCTTAAGTGATTCCATCACACAGAAAATAAAAAAGCTGCGTGGTTCACTTTTATATCACAGAATGTTAGAAATATAAGCCATTCATAACAACCTGAAAGGTTGGGAGGTTAAAATGCAAACCAATGGAAGCAGAAGTAGAAGACTATAATGTCACAGAGCACACGGTGTCTATTATTGTGTA
The DNA here is from genome assembly GCF_013358895.1 of Oreochromis aureus. Taxonomy (NCBI): domain Eukaryota; kingdom Metazoa; phylum Chordata; class Actinopteri; order Cichliformes; family Cichlidae; genus Oreochromis; species Oreochromis aureus. The sequence continues at coordinate 585,676 of NW_024108868.1, forward strand.
GACATTTATAAATAAGAACTTAATAAAGACGCTTCATTTCTTAAGAAATATGCACATGGAGTGATCTTTATCAAAAGTGGAAGTTACATCTGTGGCTAAACCATTGTACACAAGAACTTTAAAAATTTACTGTCTGTGAGGCTGTGTGAGTAAAGGGTGGCTTGCCCTTCTCGCCCGCGTGTAACAAACCATATGTTGGGGGTTGTGGATTTGACACCTTAGCATTGTGATTGTGGGGAAACATGCTTCTGGCTGGGCATAAGATTTCTGCTTACAACTTATAATCTCAGTTATAAATGAAATTACAAAAATGTTTTTTGTAAGTGTGGCTAATGTATATGTTAAAAGTCCGCTTGTTCACTTCAACTGTTTAGATTACGTTACCCATGATGCACCTCGGTATCTGTACTTCCGGTTGGGAACGTGTTCAGCGCAGTTCTGCACAGATGAGAGGTGTGTCGGAGGTGTCGGAGGATTAACGTTTTTCCTTGCATTCCTGTGTGTGTTAACCCTGTGTGCGTGCTTATCATGTGAGTATTATAAGATGCGAGTGATGATTGTTTGACTTTATCTGTGTAATCTGCTCTGTGTAATTTGCTACGTAAGAAGCTAGTCCCGTTGCTATCGCTAAGCTACGTTGTTGGCCTACTACAGGCAGCCTTGGTTGCAGTTGATATCTCATTTCATATACGACTTACTGTCAAGCATTGTGGTTGGAGGTGGATGTAACTATTTACTGTGTTTGTTATCTGAATCGTTGTAATCTGTAGAGGTCCTGTTTGCCAAGGTATATACTAGCTAGAAATTCATTTATGGTCTTAGGGTGCCATCTAGTGGCCATGAGGTTATGGCAGATTATATAACATTACGCTGGAAACCCACAGTACTGCAGAAGCGGTACACTGCTATTCATAGGGGTTAATACAAATGTTTGTTCTTTCTGTTGACAGATGACCACACACTCATATACACACTCACACTCCCTTTACCTGCATGTGAATGCTGTAATGCAATTGCTTCCCCACCAAAGCTGTACATCCTGTTGATGTCATCTGCCACCTCCTTATTAAAGTTATTTGAACTACGTCACTGTGGAGTACCATTCCTTCTGACCGAGGACGACTCAGTTGAAGCGTGATCGGCAATCAGTGCAAACATACATTACAGTATAATTTCACTTCTAAGGCACACACACACACACACACACACAAGAACAACAACACAGAGAAGAAGACGAGGTGGGGAGTTTACTACGCATCATAAAAACACAATCATTAATCTTCCAACTGTATCTTTCTGTTCTGACTTTAGAGTCCTTGTTTGTTTACTGAGCCGTACTTTGGGAGTCATACTGTTGTGATGCTGGGGAGAAAATGGTAAGGTGTGAGAGACTAAACCATTACACACAAAACTTCAAAAATCTAAAGAGAATGTGAGACTGTTAGCTGTGTTGTCCAGCAACAAACTTGTCTACAATGTGTTAGTAAAGAGTGACTTGTACTTCTGCCCATTAAGCAACGGTTTTAACAAATTTCACTGCAAACTATAAAAGGAATCTGGATTTAAATAGAACATAGTAGTGTTGGATTAAGTGCAGGAAACACTAGTATAAGGTCTCTATGGAACAAATCTCCTTCAATGTTCGCAATGACCAAAGTGAGGACTACAAGCGTTTCTCTCAGTCAACTGATTGTGTTTAGGGAAAAAGCAGCTAAATACACTGAGACTGCTCCACATTGTTAGTGAGTTAACTCTGGATGTCTGTGGGTTTTGTCAAACTTGGAGTGAACAAAAGCAGAAAAACAGTAAAAGATGCAGACAGTGAAAGTTTGGTTTATTTCATGAACACAATGAAACATTTTACAGTCCACAGAGCAAAGCAGCATACATGATAAATGGATACACATAACACGACCTGTGAGAAGTAAAACTCTCGTCTTACCAGATCTTATATTCTGTAAACTTAAAATAAACCCCTGAAATTAGAGTTTAGTGTTTTAAGTCTTCTATTAAAAAACATGAGTCAACTCTTCTTTCTCCCGGCAGCATTACTGAAGTGACACTTTAACGATGCTTCACATCACAGTCTTTATGATGATAAAACATGTTCTCTCATTAGCAGATGTCTGCGCTGTCACTTGTCATGAAAATGTCCAGAGCCTGGGTTCAAGCTTCCTCTTCAATCACCATTGATCATTAATAGAGCCCACAAAAGATTTTTCACATTATCCCCATAAACAACATGCTTTTATAGAAATCATTGTGACAGAAAGATTTAGATTCTTGTTTCACAATGTGCATGAACTCAAAATATTTAGTTTCATATTTATATAAAGTATAGACAAGAATACATTTATTCCAATGTATGAAATACACTTCTTGTAAAAAAAAAAAAAAGTTGATCATAAATGCATTAAAAAAAAAAGCTTCTGCCGTGACCTTCCTTCTGCGAGCACGCACACACACACACTCACACACAAACTCACATAGTAGCACACGCAGCATTACACACACACACACACACACACGCACACAGAGAGAGAGAGAGGGAGAGAGAGAGAGATCATTAATACAAAATATTGCAGCAGCTTTTGGATTTTCACTCTTTAATATGAACATAAAATTCATTCCAATTTTTTTGCCTTTGCTTCAATTAAGATGTGTCTTTAAATCTACGATACCTTTCTTGTTCAAAAAGTTTACTGACATAGTAAAGAAGTAGCTAGGGAACTCAGTAAGTATGAGACGCAGTAGCTTAGGGACACTTTCTCAAATAAATATGATTTCATCATCTGCAGTTCGTGGGAAAAAAAGTGCCACATTAAAAACAAATCAGCAGATCCACAAAGTATGGATACAAACTCTTTTCAGCTATAGAGGTACGCTTCATGTACTTATCAACATACAGTTTAAAGGCTTGCATTAGAGTGCATTGGTGCACACTTGGGCATCGTTTATTTAACATGGTTATACCACTGTGAATTTTGCGATATAAATATGCTCAAGAGTCTATCATATGTGTGACATACAGCTAAAAATCGAAAATATATATTTTTAAATCAGTTACTTTGCAAATTTAGAGGAAATGTTTTTGGACAACAAATGAGTCGCGTTTTAAACAGGGTTTGAATAATCAGCGCTGACAGACAGACATTTATGAAGCGCAGGCTATAACAGACATACTTACTGCGTAAAAGGACCGCTGATGTCTTGGAGCAGAGAAGCACGCTGTATTGTTGCTTTTCTCTTATGCATAAGCAACGCACGCCTGTCAGAAACTCTGTGTGGGTAGCAAAGTCAGTTCCAACGCACGTCGGGCATCAACTGGCCTTTCTGCCGGCTGGCTGGTCCCTCAGCTTTCATGCTGGGATCTGCAGCACAACTTCGCACTGGCCACTGGGGCACGGCAAAACTTGTAAGTCCTAGTTTGGCTCTTGACTGCTCACAGAGAATTAACAATTAACGAAAGTGATCCAACACGAAACTCAAATCAAACAGCGCAGTCGGAATTGTCCACAACCACGCTCAGTTTCACAAATAAACAAAAAACTTGCACCAGCCATACTGTCCATAGACACAGGAGGGAAAACTGAAAACTTCCCAGAAACTGAAATTGTAATATATTAATCACGCTAAAGCCGCCTCTACGTCAAGGTCCAGAGCCTTTATACACAGCATATGCCAAGCAAACTCAGTATGAGATAAATAATATGTAGCCTTAGAATTTAACATTTATAGTATAAAGAGACACACAGGTCAGTACCTTCGCTATTGTCTCTAAACATTAAGATCCATAAAAGAAAATCCAGTTTTATCAACAGAGGACCCATGAAACGAGTAAAGCTGACAGTTCTGAAGGGCGGTGTACGCTCTCATTTCACAAGTTGGCCTACATTTTCCAGAAAGATAGAAAGACCAGACAGTTAAAACCTGTAAAAATACTGAATTAAGAAAAAAAAGTTTCACACTATGTTTCACCAAGTTAAAAACAAATCCAGCAAAGGTGATTCTACCACAAACATTTATCTTTCAGATCAGTGTCTAAAAAGCACCATTAAAAAAAGGATCCTGCATTTACAAAAGTAACTCCTGTTTGTACAAATTCACACTAAAACCCAAAACGCACACAGCGATTGATGAACAAGATTAAAATAATGTATTGCAGATCTATGTTTTAAAGATGGCATCAAAAGTCAATGCGTATTTTGTCTAGACAATTTGAAATTTAGACGGTCAAATACACAAACTAACGTGCGGGTGTCAGGCTCAAGGAAAGAGTTTGCTGGCTTTTATCAACCTTTATGCCTCTTCCCCCACCCTCAAAAACAGACAAAAAGCAGTTCATCTCCCCATTTCTTGAGATACACAGCGTCTTAAAGTCTGAAACAGTCAACAAAGCGCAGTTGTCAAAACAATCCTGCAATGCAACACAATTCCGGTGGCATTTGTTTATTTATTTGTTTGGGAAGACCTCAAACTCGACTTTACTATCCCCCTTCCCAAAGCACAGTTGTTAAAACACACGCAATTTGCCGTTTCAGGTCGACTGTCTAACAACAAAAGTCTTTCTATAGTGTTAGGATAAAAAGATAAATTAATTCCAGCTTGTATAAAATTCGCACTGAAATACCACTTTATAAAAAGATAAACCTGATTAAAACCCACACCCCCGCTAGGAGAAGACAGAGCATGCGCAGTGGAACGGCATGGCCCGGAAGTGCCACTTTTTCGGATGAGTGAACGCGCGTGCATGAGCGTGCGAAAGGTGCCAGTTTTTAAGCTCGGCAATGGGGGTGTGGGGGGAAACCCCCCCCCCCACCACCACCCCTCACCCCCCCTCCTCCCCCACAAAGCTGCCATCTATATTCTTCTCTGGTTATTGTGCCCCATCAGGCTGATGAAATAACATTGTTTAGGTGGCATCCAACCTGGCCCTGCTCCGCTGGGGCCCCTCGGAAAGATGACGTTTTGTTTTCCTCACCTCGTCCTCCCACCCCGCACCTTCCTTCCCTCCACCCTCCTCACTCCCTCCCTTCCCACCATACCCGCAATGCCTTGCACCACAAGTGGGTTGAGATGGTCTCCCAAGGCCCATCTCCATGACAACGAGCCACGAGCACTCACGGAAGGACCAGATCTGTTTCCTGCTGCACCACGTTAGCTGTGAGTGAGCACACCTGATAAGGAGGCTCGTGTTGATTCCTTTTACCTTTAATTTGGATCCAGTTCTGGGAGTAAGCATCAAAGGAGTCTTGGAGAGGAGGAATCAGTCCAACTATATATATATATATATATATATATATATATATATATATACGTAGTCTGGCATTTATAATTACAGGGAACACAACTGAAATAAACAGAAATAAACACATGGCTGTGCACCACTGAGTTATTTTTGGATTTTAATGAGAATGCATGCACTGCAGTTAGCCTTCTCTCACATTTTTATCAGTGATTCTGAAATCATGTACACAGATATATACACTTAAACTTTTTCAGCACAAATATAACCACGTCTTGAATTATGCATGTCTTAGTGTGCCAGCTTGGAGTGGAGGCATTTGGAGTGGAAATCATGTATCAGTAACATACATGGCCGGACTAGGAGCGATATTACTTCATGTTTCTACGACCCCGGACCCTGTAGGCAAACGACACTCGCAAATGCTTGCACACCCACAGGGCCGTGCACACACAACATGAACGCACATGCATAAACATGGCAGATGGCAAAGCATCATGGGGGAGATTGGCACTCGCTCGCTCACACTTCCCTTCACTTTCTCTCTTAAACACACAGCCCACAGACACACACACATTTATGAACACACACACGCTCACACGCTGAGGATCAGAAGCACAGGATGAAGTACGGCTTACTGCAGGCATGAGCTACACCGCCCTGGTTACATTTTTAGCAGTGGAAATAAAATATCTGAGGCTCCTCTCTAACAAGAAAAAAAAACACCTGTCACTCAAACACGGAGATGCCCCCCCCCCCTCGGAATTTAAATGAATATGTAGACCTGCTTACTCCAACTAAACCTCCATCGGTCTTGCTTAATGCTGCAGGATGCTGAAGCAAGGGCTGCCTCATACAACGCGCATCCAAACAGCGTTATCAGGGGACATTTTGACAAACACCAATAAAATTCCCAACCCGCAGCTACCATTTTCATCACGGGTCTGAGCCTATAAACAAGGCTGCTGCTGGAGTTTCAAATCACACCTCTGAGAGCAAACACGACTCACAGAAATAGCCTAAGAAACATGTAGGCATGGAAGGAAAACCCATATATGTCGCGTGCATTGCCTTCTTTTCTAATCGTCACGTAGCATATAACTGAGGGGAAATGCGGATCATCAATTCATTGATGAGATTGTGACTTTTCTGTCATCCATTCATTTAAGCCTTAGCCCGATTACTGTTATTCTCTATCTTCACTAAGTGACTATTTTGCTTTAAATCATGTCACACTGAGCTGAGTAATTAGGGGGCTTGATGATTGGTCAGGGGGAAAAAAAGGCAATTTAAAGGCACCACTCTGGTCTCAGATAAATTGTGACTTGCATTTTTCATCGACTTAGTTAATAATTACTAAAGTGAACTATGAATGAAAGCACTAATTGCACACAAAATGATTACTTGTCCAAGAGAGAATAACAGCTTTGTTCATAATGAAAATAAGATTGGAGGATTAGAGTGGTTCCGCAGTACGGTTTACACATTTGCTTAGCGAGTGAAAGCTCCCAGGTTCGATCCCGGGAGAAGACACAAACCTGTTTGGGTTACGTCAGGAAGGGCATCTGGTATTTTTAAAAAACATCTGCCAAATTAAGCACGGAGCGCTACCTGCTGTGGCGAGCCCGTGTGAATAAGGGAGCAGCTCAAAGTATCTTGTTGTAAAATTATAAATAACTATGCTTAACTCTGCCAGATCTGACTTACAACAAAGCATCTCAACAATTTTAAAAAGTACATTTAAAAGCAAATCACTGGAAATTATCTGTCGTCTTATTTTATTTGAAAATTATGCATTTCCATTTTCCTATTTGGATTAGTAGACGGACAACAGCATACATTATTGTGTGAATGCCTCACAGGCATTCACACTATTGAGTTCCTGTTTCTCTTTATTCTTTATTATTCTAGTTGCTTCCGTACGTTTTTCGCCGTGGAACTAGTCCCACAGTTTTTATCCGATTTTCGCCGTTCAAATCTTAAAAAATTCTGCTATTTCTGCTAATGCCGGCTATGACTCTCGTTTGGCTCTCGGCGAAGGCGGTCGCACTCTTTCTCCTCTCCTCTCCCTTATTTTCCCTGCTTAGCTTCTTATGTCCTTGTCTTGTCTTGTCTCGTGTTTTTACTTTTCCTGGAACACTCTCTCACAGTCTGTTTCTAAAACCTAAAAGAGAATTATGGATTTGATCAACTGGTCTCTGAATGCTATTGACACCCTTTTCTCAACGAGAAGTCTGGGCTCGGGAGAGCCCGAGTGCCCTGGATGTTCTTTCCCTGCCGGATACACGATGGACGGGTGGCAGACATGGAGGATCGTGTGCCTGGCGGGACTGTTGATCGAGGACGCTGAAGATATCTACCTATTCGGAACCATGATAACAGGGTTCTTGCTGATCGGAGCTGGCTTGGCCCTGGCTTATCGGAGAATTAAGAAAGCGGAACCGGCTGTTCAAACCCCCCCAAGGCTGCCCGCTGGGATTAAAACGATGGGACGAGGCGCGACTTCTCAGAATGGAATCACTGAGTGCAGCATGGTTAAGATCTTGGAGAAGCTTACGGCTGCCGTGAATACTCAGAATAAAACCTCTGAGCGTACATTGGATTACATCATGGAGAAGTTCACTCAGAATAACACCTGAGCGAAAGTTGGATCACGTCTTGGAGCAGCTCACTGCAGTCGTGAGGTCTCAGAATCTGCTCTTTGAGCACAAGAATGACAACATCATGGAGCGCAAGTTTGATAACATCATGGAGAAGCTCGCGGCTCTCCAACGGGAGATTGAGAGACCAGTGTCGGAGTGTTAAAGAACAGCTTTGAAATTCTCATGAGTTGTTCGCATAAAAGAAAAACCACCATCATAATGCGGCTATCCCTTCAGCGCCAGCTGTGGGCTCAAGGCTGGAGCTGAACAACAACACCCTGATAACGACTGTGTTTAGACTGTTCCTTCCTATTCCATGCAATAGGAAGGAACAGGGGAAGGAACTGGGTTGGCTGGAAGACTGTTTACTTAGCCTGGCAGGGCGAAGGACACTGTCTCAGCTGAACTCTGGACACGCACACACTCATCCCCCCTCCCTTTCCAAACGCCTTCGATGCTTGTTCCCTCCTGGGGAACACGGTGGGTCTGAGCCCGCGCTGGAATGGTAGCGCTGGGCAGGATGGCTGCTATGTTTGCTTCGGATTACTCCTCACCCCTCACCCAACCCTGTGGCTTGTCACGTGCTCCATAATGTTGTGATGTGGACATTTATGTGCTTTTTTGTGCAGAGGAGTTTTTTTGTTTCCTGTTCTCATGCTGTCCTCCCATAGGAGCCCAGCATGAGTAGAGATCTCTCTTTTTCCTCTTGTACTTTCCCATTGTAGTGTTTTTCTGTAACGCTACCGATCTCCGACCTGTATCCCCATGTGATGTGTGTGTTGTGTGTGTAAGGTCGGGGGGGTCCCATTTCACTGCAGGGCAACTTGCACGTGGCGAATAAAGCCTTGATTGATTGATTGATTGATTGATTGATTGATTGATTGATTGATTGATTGATTGACTTTTGGTGCTCATAACTTCTATACTTTTTGAGATATTGAATTTTTTTTGCAATATTTTTGCCCATTGAAATGAATGGAACACATTATCAATGTGCTCACTTATTTCTGCTTGCTGGTCTAAGCTGTGTTTTAGCTCAGTGAGATGAGCAGCCGTTCTCAGACTAGGAGGCCAAGGTTCAAATCCCGCTTATGGCAACATTTTTTTCAGTTAACAGTTAAACTTTTCCATCTCTTTTCAACACAAATTTCAGCTTCTTCACCCCTTTTCAGCAGAATTTTAAGTTTTTCACCCCTTTTCAGCACAAATCCCACCTTTTTAGCTGTTTTAAGCAGAAATATTCAGCAGAAATATAATCAGCAAAAAATTCTGCTTTTTCAACTGTATTCAGCATAATTTTCAGTTTATTCATCTCCTTTCAGCACATAGTTTTACTGCTTCTGCTGTTTTCATCAGATTCCACTACAAGGCATTCACACAGCATTTTCGCAGGAAATGCAACTTTTTCTAGTTAATACATGTGTCTTTGTTCATCAGTTCTTCTGTTTGTTTTTTTGTTTCTGGGTCATACTGTGTGACAGGTGAGTGCTGACATTAATTCCTCAATTTCCAATTTAGCTGTATCAAATAAGAAGGCACACAAATTATTTGTGCCACTCCAAAAAAATAGTCTCTGTCCACTATAAGACAGAGGACAATACCACAGGCCTAAACCCTGCAGGTCTGACAACAGGAGGTGTATCTGTCCTGTTTTCCATGTGGAGACAGTGTTTACACTGGAATCTGCCTTTGATGGCTTTTTTGGAGCAAATGTGACATTCACTAGTATAACTGACACACAAAACAAAACAACGACTACACAACACACTAACTACAGCCTCCAAACACACTAAACGTCACTAATGTCTCACATATGAAAACACTGTCTCTCTCTTTCTTTCGCTCGCCCGCTTTCCCTTCTTCCTAAACAACCAAGTGCCACATGTTGCCATATCATTTTTGATTGGTTGACGTGGTACACTTTAACACCAATAGGGAAGGGTGTTTTTTCTTTTTCTTTTTTCACTCGCAAGCGGAGAGTGTTTGCTAGCGCTGTCCTTAGAAAACGCAGTTTTTACCGTTCTTCCCACTAAAAACACCACTGTTTTGTTCAGAAAAAAAACATTGCGTGTATTTTTCATCATATCTCTGGTTTTACGTCCGCATTTTCGACCCAAGTTGAAATGGAGACTCTGGGTTGCTGCATCTTGTTGCTGTGTCGTCTTAAATTGGTCATGTGACTTTGACGTGCCGGCACATCCCTCGACCCCAGAGGGTTAACCGTAGTAAATGTTGAGACAAAGAAAGAAACTGTGTCCTACTTGTTTAAGCGTTGTCACTGTATGTGTCATGATCTGAGTGAGTGTTCAGGGTTTTTCCGCCTGGTGGTGCGCCATCTGGCCATTTGAGCTTGGAGTCCACACCTGCCTCATCCACCTGTTGTTCACTGCCAGAAGTCAGCAGGAGGTGTATTTAAGATCAGCATCTCTACCAGTTCTCCCACCTGTCCATCAGCTATCTTATGGTTGAAATTTATGTTACACAAGTGGTTTTCGAGTTGTATAAACCTTTATCTCTTCTCCCTCCAAGCAGTCACGCCATGAGTCTAGGTCACACAAACTACTCGCCACTTGCATTAGCTGCTGATCTTAACCTCAGTATTACTCACCTGTTTGGTATCATGCTTCTCTAGACTTTCAACGTCTTACATGCCTGTCCTCCTGCTCACTGGTTCCCGTTGGACCTGGAAAACAGGGTGGAAATTGCCCCTGGACATCGATCAGCCCGATTCTGGTACCCGGCCCTGCAGACGACGCTATTTTCTCACAGCCTGTTCTGCTGTCATCCACTGGGGCCACACAGCAAGATTCCTCTGTCATCCCGGAATAAGTAGGACCACTTCCTTACTAAAGCGTTGCTTTTGGTGGAATACATTGGAATGAGATGCCAGGGAGTATGTCACTCTTTACACCATCTGCGCCTACAGCAAATTAAGCACTCAGCGACGGTCCGGCCTCCTTTAACCACTATCTACACCATGGTCTCACATCACGTTAGATTTTGTCAGTGGTTTACTCTTGTCCTCAGAAAAACAGTAATCCTTACCATAGGGTTAGAAACTACCCACTGCCACAGAAACAGCTAATCTGCTTGTCCATGTTTTAAGGTTCCATGCAATCCCACAGGAAATAGTCTGCGATCGAGGGCCACAGTTCAATTTCCAGACTTGGAAGGCCTTCTGCACCTCAATTGGTGTCAAGGTTAGTTTAAGGTCAAGTTTCCACCCCCAAACCAACTGTTAAAACAGAAGGTTAAATGAAGAACTTGAAATTGTTATCCGAAGAGTGGCTTCCCATAATCCGGCCACCTTATCCCAGCAACTCCCTTGGATTGAATTCACACAGTTGACTCACCTCCTCCGCTACAGGCTTTTCTCCATTTGAGGTAACCCTTGAATACCAGCCACCACTATTTCCTGAGAATGAGTTTGACCTGGCAGTCCTGTCTGTGCAACACCATACGCAGCGCACCCAACAAATTTAGCTATGTACTCGGAAAGCTTTGCTCTGCTCCTCAGACCATTGTTACGCTGACCGGCGCTGGACGCCTGCCCCAGGTATGAATCAGGTGCCCCGGACACTCACTCAGACCCCCGCCTCTCACGACCATTTGCCCCCATTATCAAGTAAGACACTCACCATGGTAGGGTTACTCTCTTTCTGACTCCTTCTCACTCTGATAAGTAACCGATCTCCCATATTGAATCATACTTTCAAGTTTAAAATCGTAAAACATTTAAAATATTTTAAAAAACAAACATAATGAACTGAAAACTAGTACTGTGTTGCAATTTTATTATTATGTTAATAGGTTATTAATATTTTATATAACAAGTGAACGTTTCAGGTAATGCAGTCTACAGTTATTCAGTCTGTTTTTATGTTAATTTAAAAATCATATTTTAATAAATCATTTTGAAATAATTACGTTTTTTAATCTAAATGTTTTTGTAACATTTAGATTATGTTGCCAGTAATTTAGTTTTCTTTTAAAAGCTCAAAGACATTTTTCTTCATAAAATATGAACACTGCAGACTGCAGCTGTTTAATATTCTTTTTATTATTTTTTTCTGTTTTTATGGTCTTCTTGGTTTGTTTCTTTTTCTGGTTGAATTTACTTATTAATAAAGTTTCTGGCATATGTATTCAATGTTTTTTAAGTAATGTTTAACCTCCAACAACTAGAATCCCCATGATAAGGGAGAAAAGATGATATTTTCTATGAGTTCTGAGTTTTATGAGATTTTACAAACAACAAATTAATTTAATAATATTAAATTCCGTTCTTTTGAATTCTTTTGGCGACAGAGAAAGACTGGACTCAGAGTGGTCAAGCTCAAAAAATGATATTTATTTTACATTTCCGGAAATGGAGACCTGTCACACGAACACACACGCTCAGGTCTGAAAGCCTTAGAAGCCAGCATGGTTATACATAGTTCTGCTATACGTCACACACACAGTTTACTTAGTTCCGCTTTTTCTGTCTGGTTTCCTGTGTTTTATTAATATGCTTCTGCAGCTCTACACTAACTTCCTGTTTTTTAACTTCCCCTTACTAAAGTCTCTGTTGCCAAGGCGACCAGTCACCCTCTGATCTAGTTCTTTGTCACAGACTCTATCACAAAGTACAAAAACAATATGATCAGAAAATAAGCACTAAGAATCTATATTTATTTCTTAACAATAATAATTTCAATTTCTTTTCTTTTTTTTATTATTTTTCTTTTGTTTTGTTGTCCTTTTTAGTTATGCATCAAGTACTGTGCTGTGTGCTATGCATTCAACAGAATCTAGGTGTAAAATTGTATTGCAGTAGAATTAGGCTGCAATACATCTGTAGCTTTCAAAACACGTTTTAAAATATTCACTAGATCTGTGGGTTTTATATTTTTAACAATTAATTTAATTATTAAAAAAATATAAATATAAATATAAATAGAATTAATCTAATCAAAAAATTAGATAAACATGAAACACTGCATGTATCAAAACAACAAAAGAGAGGAGAAAAAACTTGGTTTAATGTAATTTAATATAGCAAAACTATTTATATGTTGGTTGGTAGAACAGTTGTCAGTCTGGTGCTTTTATCCATGCACAGTTTATTTTAAATATATATTATTATTCACAGAAAAATTGACTGACCTGCAGACACTGAAGATGCAAACAGATATGAGACTGTAGAAAAGAAAATATAACTTATTATGCTGAAATAATGAGCTGTTCTTGTTTCTAATTTGGATACAATAAATAACAGAAACCTTTAAGGAACTGAACACTGATTGCCAGAGTCCTCTGACAAACTCTATTAGTATAGCAAAGAATGAAAATAATTAAGTGATATAAAGTTCATCTCACCGATGGCCAAATAGAAGAAGTTTCTCTGTTGTGTCCATATGGCTGAGACTCAAAATATGATCTATTATGGAGTTCCACAGGGTTCGGTGCTAGGACCAATTCTGTTTACATTATACATGCTTCCCTTAGGCAGCATCATTAGAAGACATAGCATAAATTTTCACTGCTATGCAGATGACACACAGCTCTATCTATCCATGAAGCCAGGTAACACACACCAATTAGTTAAACTGCAGGAATGTCTTAAAGACATAAAGACCTGGATGTCCGCTAACTTTCTGCTTCTTAATTCAGATAAAACTGAGGTTATTGTACTCGGCCCTGAAAATCTTAGAAATATGGTATCTAAGCAGATTCTTACTCTGGATGGCATTACCTTGGCCTCCAGTAATGCTGTGAGGAACCTTGGAGTCATTTTTGACCAGGACATGTCCTTCAATGCACATATTAAACAAATATGTAAGACTGCTTTCTTCCATTTGCGCAACATCTCCAAAATTAGAAATATCCTGTCTCAGAGTGACGCTGAAAAACTAGTTCATGCATTTATTACTTCCAGGCTGGACTACTGTAATTCATTATTATCAGGATGTCCTAAAAACTCCCTGAAAAGCCTTCAGCTGATCCAAAATGCTGCAGCAAGAATCCTGACAGGGACTAGAAAGAGAGAGCATATTTCTCCTGTTTTGGCTTCCCTTCATTGGCTTCCCGTTAAATCCAGAATTGAATTCAAAATCCTGCTCCTCACATACAAGGTCTTAAATAATCAGGCCCCATCTTATCTTAATGACCTTGTAGTACCATATCACCCCATTAGAGCACTTCGCTCTCGCTCTGCAGGCTTACTTGTTGTTCCTAGAGTATTTAAAAGTAGAATGGGAGGCAGAGCCTTCAGTTTTCAGGCCCCTCTTCTGTGGAACCAGCTTCCAGTTTGGATTCGGAGACAGACACTATCTCTACTTTTAAGATTAGGCTTAAAACTTTCCTTTTGCTAAAGCATATAGTTAGGGCTGGACCAGGTGACCCTGAATCCTCCCTTAGTTATGCTGCAATAGACGTGAGGCTGCCGGGATTCCCATGATGCATTGAGTTTTTCCTTTCCAGTCACATTTCTCACTCACTATGTGTTAATAGACTTCTCTGCATCGAATCATATCTGTTATTAATCTCTGTCTCTCTTCCACAGCATGTCTTTATCCTGTTTTTCTTCTTTCACCCCAACCGGTCGCAGCAGATGGCCGCCTTCCTGAGCCTGGTTCTGCCGGAGGTTTCTTCCTGTTAAAAGGAGTTTTTCCTTCCCACTGTCGCCAAAGTGCTTGCTCATAGGGGTCATATGATTGTTGGGTTTTTCTCTGTATTTATTATTGTGCTATCTACTGTACAATATAAAGCGCCTTGAGGCGACTTTTGTTGTGATTTGGCGCTATATAAATAAAATTGAATTGAATTGAATTGAATTGTAAAATGAGTCAGCAGTGACAGAAAAGTTCAGTCTGTGGTCGACCCAAACACTTCACACTGGGTTTTCCCCCTTGAAACGCTTCCTCCTTCTTCCTAGTATTTTAAAGTAAAGACTCTGTATAAACTTTGTGGATTGGTTTATTTAAAAATTATTTAAAAAGTTATTATTTAAAAATATAATCATTTTAGATTTGTATAAGTAGAACAGCAGCCCTGTGCAGTGTCTTGTGAACCTTTATCTATACAAACACAAAGCAAATTAAAACAGAAGTTTCATTTGGCACCTAAATGAAATGAGAGAAATATGTAGGTGCAGCATTAGAGTGAGTTGAACACCTGAATCTAGATGAAATGAAGGATTATGTTTCAAACTGTGTTCATCTCTGAAAGTTACTGACACACGGTTTGTTTTATTATTACAAAACTCCACGAAAACAGCTGCAGGAACTGCTGAAACAGCATATTGATGTGTGTTCCTAAACTGTTCTCAGAAATTGTTCAAATAAACTGTTTCCTCAACTTGTACATGGACGACTTATCTGCACAGTATGTTGTTGTTCTTTTAAGTTTTGTAATTTGCATGACCATAACAAATGAAGCTAATATTTGCAGTTTCATTTTACTGTGAGGCAGATGGAATAACAATGAATTTGTATTCTTACCAGTTCTGTAATCCACAACAGTTAGAAAGCTAAAGTGAAGGTTACTTCTTGATAGTTGCAGTTCTTTGCAGACATCTAAAGGCTGCAGGTATTTGTTCCACCTGCAGTCTCAAACTGATGTGATGTTGCTGTTATACCACAGTTACATAGATTAAGATGCCAGATCCTCTGATTGATATTTTTGGCACTCTGCTGTAAAATAACCACAGAAACCTCAGTGTGTGATGTAGCTCAGTACATCAAGTATTTTCCCCCACTGAAAACACTTTAGTCTGAACCATGCAAATGTGCAGCTTACAAGTCCTTTAGGAGCATCTGTTTCTCTTTTTTCTCTGCCAATCCCAAACAGGAAACTAGTTTTACCAAACAGCATATTCACAAATAAAACATTTGTTCAACAACACTATGAGATGAAATCATTAAATATCTGGACTGACCCAGACATTGTGTCGAACTGTGTTTTTGTCATCAAAAACTCATACTGACATGTTGGCACAAACCAGTGTTGTTTGCACAAAATGCTTTTCCTGGAATGCCTCAAGACTTTACAACAGAAAACTGTGTTGGCACTCTTTTGAATGCAACATTGCAAAATCATGTATATGATGCATATGTCCAACAAAAAAAACAATAATTGAACCAATCTCCTAGTCACACATCTCACCTGATGCACCAAATTCAAACTGTCACACAAACTGCAGTCTCTGAGCTAGAGTCAGAAAAGTGTTTGTGTCTTGAGTGATTTTAAAATAGCAGCACTGGAAGCCTTGAAACATTAATGTCATGGTCCCTCCTGTCCTCCACCACTGACTCGTCTTTTCTATATTTCCCTCTGTCTCTTTCTATGTTGTTTGTCTCGTGCTCAAGCTGTGGCCTTCACATGTTTCCTGCACTCTGCTTTCTGAAACACCTGCAATCAAACTCCACTTACCTCCTGTTTAAAATCTCTGCCTCAGATTGTTCTGTCTGCTTATGTGTTAGTGACACTCAGGCTCTTAGTTACCTCAGTGATTTAAAGTTCATGTTGATGTCATTCATCCTCAGTGTATCAGTCAGTGTCTCAGTACTATCCAGGGCCTCATTGCTTGCTGATCATCCTCAATCACTATTGGATACAAATTCTACCTGGATTCCTTCTTTCACATTATTTTACTTCATTAATGAATCCTTTAAGTTTGACCAGTGGTCACATCCTGCATTTGACAACATTGGTTTAGACAAACTTGAAAAACACAAAAGGGAGATCGGCCCACTTTAAATCAGGTATGGTTTGACTTCTGTGAGTCGAGTCCTTGTAAACTCTCCACAGTGTCAGTGGTGAGGACACCTCAGTATTTCATTGCAGTAAGATAATGAATGCATTTGCATATATTTTTCTTCTTTTTTTGTCAAGACTGGTGAAAAGAAATCCAAAGGCTCACAGCAGAATTTGCATCAACAGAGATAAAGAGATATACTACGTGGGTAAAGCACATGAAGAGGAAGTCAACATTTCATACCAGCCTCAGAGGTTTTAACCACTGACAGTTTGTTCCAGCCTCAGTGATACTTGTTGGTGACAGCTGAAAAAAAATTCTCTGAAAGCAGTCTTATCAAATGTCTGATCAGATGTTGCAACTCACCTTAAGTACATATTTATGAAAGCACAGCTCTGCTGGGACAAACTGCCACCTTAGTAAGCAACTAACATCTATTTATCATTTAATTTGATATTAATTTTATTTTAGCCACCATAGATTAATTTCTGCAACCATGAAAAATCGTAGTGAACTTTTTATGTTTAACATTGACATCTGGTGGAGGAAGAGTGCATATGTGCTTTGTGAACATATAACTAATACTAACCTTTATCTAGAAAGTAATTACAGTAACATAGTTGAATACATAATGTTTGTTGAAGCCATTTTTAAAATTGTGAAACTTTTTTCAACTGTTTATATTTAATGTGGATGTTCAGCATTCATTGACCAACCAAACCTCACTCATGCTGACCTACTTTTTTTTATCTCATCACAGATTTTGTTGAGTTGAATCAACAAATACACTGTAACCATTGTATCTGTTACATTTTAACGAGTGTTTGAATCATAAAATGTAAGGGTCACCAAGGGCAGCATAATATTTATGCTGGTTCAACACTTTGACCTGAAGCTTATGGCTGGAAGAACTCTACTGTGTATTTGTTCAGGTCTCTGGTTTCATGATTGCAAATGGTTCAAAAGGCAACAACACATCTACGGACACTAAACTTTGTTGAGGTAAAAAAAAAAGCAGTGATGAGCAGTCATAAAGTTAATAAACTTTCTTTATCCAGGTAATAAAAAAAGTATTTAATGTACTAATAGGAAATAAAATTCTCTACCATCCTGTTCTCAGTGTTGATCTTGAACAGCAGGGGGCGTAGCTTTGCCATTTTACAGCAGTAGCAGTGCAGCAGGAAAATACATGAAGTCCAACAAAATATGTTGTTCAGTGGGAACATGATGTGATAAATTTCACTGATCCTATACTGTGTCAGAATTAATCACCACAATACAGCTACATGTTGGATCAGTGGTGTCTGACATGCTCTCAGAAATCAGTATATTTTCCTTGATTTCTTTCCTTTGCAGATGGTTGTGGAATGAAAACACCACATATGTCCCACCAGGATTTGGAGGCACATGGACGGAGTCAAAGACAGGGCTGATTTAATCTGTCAGGGGTTTAATGGTTCCCACTGACCTCCTCCAGCCTGAAGTGTTTAGATCCCAAGAAAGTAGAGGGTGTTAAAGGAGTCACTTCTTTTCTTTATACAAACACAATATATGAGGCAAAAACAGTTTGTTCAATCCTAACATGAATGAAAGTCAATATTTGGTATGATGAACTTTGTTGATTAAAACAGCCTGAACTCTCTTAGGCAACTTTCTTCCAATTTCTTTAGTAGTCTTCAGAAATACTTCTCCAGGCTTCTTGGTAAATGATTCAAAGCACAAACAACTCCTTTTACTTCCTTTTGTTCTGTTCTCTTCCAATACATTGTTGCAATATGCCCTAATCTTATAACATCAGTTGCCTCTGATTCTCAATCTAGTTCTTGTGTAATTTGGCAGCCTTTCCTCAATGTTTCCCTTCCTTAAGAAGTGCTTCTTGACAGCTTCCCACTCTCATGCTTTGCATGGAAAATAACCCAAATACATGAGCAGAAACAAGTAACAGATTAAACTGAAAGCTAGCTTTATTCCAAGTGGCTGAAGGTCTACAAATCAAAGTCCATAAATTCAAAAGGAAAATACCAAAAATTCCCAGAAGAAGAGGTCATCTGTACTTTTTAAAATGCTGGAGGAGAAACAAAAACAAAGCATAAAAAGTAAACAAACAAGAATTCTAAGTCCTAAAACTCAAACCTCTGAGTCCATGACCCAAGACCACGACAGTCTGCCAAATGTGTCTCTCAGGTCGTGTGTCAGGTCTTTATTGGATGTTTTCCTGTTTCTTACTGACATGGCTTTCAGAAACTGTTCATCTGCTGTAGTTTCTGACTCCTGCAACATCTTGTCCAGTTTTGTATGGTCACACTGCACACCACGTTTAGATAAGCCAGCTAAAACCTGTTGCTGGTGATGTCACAGACACAGTTAAGTCACCCCTTGGTCACCCAGCCATAAAAGCCTGATGTAGTATTGTGGTCACCCTGCCATGCAGGCTTGGACATGTAACGCTTTGATATTGATCCAGGTAAAGCAGTGGTGTGTGTGTGTTATATGTTTAGCTCTGGGTCATAACAATACCACAGGTGTATCTACTAGGAGGCTGAGGGTATTTCTGCCTGTATTTCTCCTTCTCATCACTGTCATACATCCATGCTGCAGCCGTCAGTAAAGTTGCAGTCACAATATTGAAGCATCTACCTAGTGCCACATAGTAGGATGATATAAATGCAGGAACTAAATGGCAGATGAATTCAAAGAGTTCAAAAATATCACCAAACATAAAAACATGTTTATGTGCAGATTGACACACATTCTGTCTGTTAGCTAAAGATACAGTTTAGTGAGAAGTAAAAACCTTAATGTGTGAAAACTTCACTGGCAGAGATGGAGGAAGATGTAAGAAAGTGAGGACTGGAGAGGATGAAGGATTATTTTCAAACTTAAGTCACAGTCATGCTATTAAGAGTTTATACTGGACAATAAAGGCAGGTTAAATAGAGCCGCTGCAGTAATTTGTCAGACATTTAAAACATAAACATAATTAAACAAGATTTAAACAACTTTAATACAAATTCCAACAAAAAATTAGACTTGTGTGTTTGTTTCTATGTTTCTATTCTATTTCTTGGACTGCTTCCTCCTTGGCCTCCACTTCTTCATCTCTGGAAACATCCATCTCATCGTTCTCCTTTTTGTCTGATTTCTGCTTTTTGATGACCTGCAGAGACGGGACACAATCCATGTTACTGTTCCTACACTTCTCAGCTACTACTCTGTTTCATACATGCTTTTATTCACTCTGATGTACCTTATAGTAGAAATGAAGGGCAATGTTCTCCAAAAGCAGAATCAGTGGCAGGAAAACATATCTCAGGATTGGAGTTCTTGAATCTGTGGAAAGAGATCAGTATCATCAGAATATCAATTGTTTCAACTGCTTTAAATGTCTGAAAACAGATTATATGGAAAAACCTCCCCATAAACCATCCATGTTAACATGAACAGATTATGAAACAATGGGCTGCCAGTGAATGGCGTGTAAAGGTCTCTCCTCCCACAACCTTACTACATCACACTTAGACACTCCAGACACACATGGTTTAGGAAGCCTGGCTATGTCTGACCAGTATGGTGGCCACATTGCATCATTATCAGACTGAACAGCAGCCACTGATGAACTATGGGCTCAAATTGTGGTCATAAATATTTTGTACTTCTAAATCAAAAACTCCATAAAGCACCCCTCCAACAGCCAAACCCATCTGTTCTCTGATTGGATTGTTAAATTTGTGATTGACATGACATTGACCAATCACCTCAAAAGAAGAAAAATCAGGTCAAAATTTGTACTTGTAAGTTGAAATCCACACGCAGCCAGAGGGAACCTGAGCGCAGAGTTTTACACGTAGTTTTTTGCTTTGTATCTGTAACCAACCTTAACAAAAAAATTTGTAACTTGTGTAAATATTCTTTACAAACACAAATCTTTTTTACACACACACAAATTCTCATCTGTAGATGCACAAACATAAAACTTTCAGATATTTTGGTTTACAAGGTTACAAAACTGAGTACACAAATATGCATTTCATTTACAAGTACAAAATATTTGTGACCACAATTTGAGCCCATAATGAATTACCTACATTTAGATTTGTAAATCTTTGGATAGTCAAACAGTTGTGTAGTCACAGTTATGTTAAGTACAAATGTTGAGTTCTGTCGTCTACTTACATATCACAGAAACATAAATCCTCCCATATTCAGGAGAAGTGAATGTTCCTGCTGACAGAGTTATCTCATACACACAGCTGTACTCGCCCTCATGTCCAAAGTCAGCTACAGGGAAACTAAAGGAGGCTGAGTTGTTGACAGATGGCTTGGTGTGTTTGGTGTGTTTCATATTGGAGCCATAGAAGATGAGATTAAAAACTCCTCCAGGATAGTTTTCATTATTTGTGCAGGTGAAGACGAAGCTGTAACCCTTGATGATCTCTGGACCTTCATAAACCTCGACCAGTCCTCCATTTGGAGATGTCACAGAAATGCTGGCCGGCTGCAGGAACACTGAGAACAAAAGAAAGAACAAATAAAGAAACTGTAGTAAGTAAACAGGGACCTGGTGGCAGAAATAAACTCTGTGTCACTGTCTGTGAAGGTTCTCAGTCATCCAGGTCATTGTAGTCTAAGGAGCTTGGAAAGAAAAGCGTCTGGACTTCTTTAAGTTGCTTGAAGACGTTTTCATATCTCATCTGAGAAGCTTCTTCTGTGTCACTGTTTTAATGTCATATAAAGACACTTTCGTTTCAGTGTGCACAGGTGGAACTGAAGTTAAAAAAAAGGGAGTCTCATCTATTATAACCAGTGATGGGAATAACAGCGTAGAACGAGATGTAGTTCATACATCATGTTCTACGCTTTAGAGTTGTATGACTAGAGATCAGACCTTTTGCTGTAAAGAAAGAACAGAAACCATCTACTTTAAAAAGAACAATTATGAAACATATATGTCAAATACAATATATTTTTAAAGATGCAGGTGATGTACAATGTGGTGTGTGTGTGTGTGTGTGTGTGTATAGATAGGTTGTATAATATATTCTTTACATACTTTACTTTCAAGCAGTCAAAACAAGATTTGCAGATTTGTTGGAAAGTGAAGATGATCTCGTGGCTGCTGTGACTTTGCCCAAGTTCAGACTATGTTGGCTGCAGACACAGGAAAGGAAGGACAAGGCCAAGGCAAGTCTGCTGGCAGAGTGATGGAACATTGTCCTTGACAAAGACCAGCGAGCAGGTACCAGCACACCAGCATGCCAACTTAGCACAGACTCAGCCACAGAGGATGACTTTTTTTCCTTTGAAGATGAGGGCGACACCTCTGCTACTTTAGAAAGTCAAGTTATAGATTATTTCAAATCAGGATCACATGGAATGGACTCTCTGAATAGATATACACTGATAAAGAATATTTCACTAAGATACAATGCAGCCACGCCATCCAGTGCCCCAGTAGAAAGATTGTTTAGCCTTGGAAAGCTTGTCTTCTCTCCAAAGAGGAACAGGCTCTCTGATGAG
The DNA here is from genome assembly GCF_013358895.1 of Oreochromis aureus. Taxonomy (NCBI): domain Eukaryota; kingdom Metazoa; phylum Chordata; class Actinopteri; order Cichliformes; family Cichlidae; genus Oreochromis; species Oreochromis aureus. The sequence goes on from NW_024108868.1 coordinate 607,820, forward strand.
AAATTTGAGAAGCTCCTTGTTTTGATATACAACCACTGGTTTAATGGCTAGGATGAATGGATGTAAGGGGTTTGTGGATGTGGCAAATAAGAATTATTCATGTTTTAAAAAGCAGAGGACATTAAACAGGACTCTCTAATATACCTCTACTGCGAGAACAGCACGTATGACTTCAAATAGATTGTAATTGGCCATGGAGTTGACACCTTGTATTACCTGTTTACATTTTTATACCTTATAAAAATGTTTTAGTTTTATTATACAGTGTACTTTTTCAGTATTACATTGAAATCCCTTCGACTATTTACTTATACATGGAGGAGTTCTCTAAAGCTGTTACTGTTTGGCTCATTTATTTCGCACTACATTGCTTAAAAAGCATTATTTAATTTAATACTTATTTGATAGCCAGTTTCAGCCTGTTTATGTGCATAAATATCAAAGGCTCTGACACATCTGTTGTGTTTTATTGTATTATTTATTACAAATTAAAAAATAATTCTTTCTACAATTATAAAATATTATCTGATTGGTGTTTTGTCATATTATCACAGTAACATTTGAATAGTGTGTATACATATATATTAATGTTTCCTGTTAGTTCCTTCTGTTAAGTGTCCATTTACTTTAATTATATATTTAGTTTTATGACAGACAGCTGCATATATGTTTTAGTATGTTCAAGTATCTTTTAGTAATTTATATTTTATTATTTTAGTAACTTTGATTAAGACGCGATCCAAGTTGTACATATTTAAACATTTTTTTAAAGTAACGCAATAGTTACTTTTCCTAGTAATTAATTACTTTGATAATATTGTAACTCAGTTACTAACATAGTTACTAACATAGTTACTAACATAGCTTTTTTTGAAGTAACTAGTAACTGTAACTAATTACTTTTTCAAAGTAACTTGCCCAACATTGATTATAACAACATGACTTCATAGTAAAAGAGTCCAGGTGGTGAACTGGCCTGTTAGTCCAGACCTTTTTGACACATCAAATAAAAACATGATAAACGGGAGTCGGGACGGTTGAGCAGCTTGAATCCTCAGTCTGGACAACATTCGTCTCCTATAAGTCCAGCAGCTGGTCTCCTCAGTTGTTTGGCCAAACATAGTTGGTATTTTAAGGGGAGGAGTGTTATGGCTCCTGGCCTCAATTGGGCCCGCCTTCCTGAATGGAAATTCAAGCATGCCAGGGCTCAGAGGTGATTGGCTGGCCGGGGACCTATGCCCACCCAACTGCATATCGGAGTGTGCCAGTCTACACACACCACTGGGTGCTGCGGGATCCTCGGGTGCAGCGGACCAATGACGCGGCAGCCTGCGTTTACCTGCGAGTACAAAAGGCTGAGGATTCTTCACTCGTGGGTGACTCTTTTATTTGAACAGACTGTGTAGGCTGTCCCTCCTGCCTCTGCCTTTGAGCCTCTGTTTTTGAGTTGCTGCCCTTATGGTTAGAGTTCTTGTGTTATTTAAATGTATGAGAGTTGTTTTTTGTTGTTTAAATTGCCTAGTGAGTCATTTCACTAACGGTTTTCAGTTGTGGTAATAAACCTTGTGTGTTTTTAAGCTGACCCTTCTGGCTTTGGGCTCATTTATGTTACCTCCCTGTCGCCTATCAGAGCCGGGTCGTAACGATGGACTGTTGTTAAAGTAAGAGTGGATGTTACACAGTAGTAAAGACGACCCTGTCCAAGTTTTTGAGATTTGTTGTTGCCATCAAATTCAAACTGAGTGAATATTTTTTATTAAAATGGTCTCAGTGTAAACATGTGATGTGTGTTCTATGTTTATGAGATTCACAGATCATTGAATTCTATTTCTATTTACACTTGATCCCAACTTTTTTGGAACTAAATTCTCCTTAAAAATTATCTGTTAAAGGAAACTCAGGTCAGACTCCAGTCAGACACAAAACTCCTGCATAGATTCATGATTAGCAGTTAATATAAATATATTGTGTTTTTTCACTTAGTGTGTGTGTACTCTAGGAGGTGACTGAGGAGTGTAGCTGTTACTAATTGATTGACAAATTATTGAAATAAAGACTTTAATTTTTTATCTTAATAGATGTGATATCATGCTAATAACCTGTAGTTGGTGTAACAAATCAATACAGTATTTTCCCTGTCACTTAATCACTATAATATACACAATATTACATTTTATTACCAGTAACAGAGACGGTGACAGAGTCACTTGTGGAGATGCTGGAGCCGTGAATATTCACACTGGTACAATCCATCCTTGTCAAAATCTACTTGGAGGATCTTGAATGTAGCAGAGTTGGTAGTTGATGGTTTTTTCTGACTGAATGAGCCTGAAATCTGCTTCAGAGTAAATTCTCCTTGTAGAAGCTGTTGGCTTTGAGGTGATATTGAACAAGTGATGCTGACGTCGCTTCTCCGGTCAACTTTACCAGCAGGAATCATGAAGATTCTGGGCTTTGGGAGGATCACTAAGAAAACGGAAATCACAGAGAGACAGTGTGTGTAACAATAATGACAACAGTTTTATCTTGTTATATTTATAATTTTCAGTATTTACAAAAAATCACTTCTCACCTGAGCAGACAACACCAGCATCCTGACTGTGTGTACAGTTATGTGTCCCAAATCCTCTGTGCTGACACTCAGTCAGAGAGCTCTCACTTCCTGAACAGGACACATCATCAAGCCAGATGGATCCACTTCCCTCACCAAAGCTGGCTGATACAGCAGCACTCTGTGCCGTTCCACAGCCGAGCTCTCTGCAAACCACCTCAGCATCATTCATGTCCCAGTTATCATCACAGACTGTTCTCCAAGTGTAGTTGTAAAAGATTTCGACTCTTCCAGAGCACAAAGTGCTTCCAGATAATCTGACTGGCACATCTAGGCACAGTGAACATAATAAAATAAACAACAAAACAAAACATTTTGATGAAATGAGTGTTATTTAGTGTGTAATTAATTCATCATTACAATCATTAATTTGCTAACTCTACATATTGAGCTGCTCATTTATTCTAAAAATACTAAAGGGACAGATTCATTTGAATGCTTCATTCTAACACTTGTACTGTATTACCAGCGATTTAATATGAATCACAATGAGGACTGTGCATGCAAGGTGCTTATATCTGAAATTAAAATAAAACAAATTTTAAAAAAAATTGGAAGAAAATCAATCTCTTATGAAAGCTAAAGTGCTGAATCTTGATACTGTCAAACGAAATATACCTCATGATTTCCACACAATGCAGTTGCTATTAAACGGCAATGGCTACACAGACTCACCCACATTTTTCTTTTTTTTAAGTATCAGCAATGAAAGTATCTAAAAGCATGTAAACAGCAAGAGATACCAGGATGGCCAATACAGTGGCCAATGGTATGCTGGCACAGCACAGCTGTGCCACTTCCTGTTTTGCCAGTACTGGCAAAAGAAGATCTGTTAACATGATTTTGCTTGTGGGCTATAGACATGTTTCCACGAGGGCCACTTAAAGTTTACTTTGTCATGTATGAAAATGTAAAAGTGCACCAGGCATTGTCCCAAAGTCGCAGTTGTTAAAGGACACTTCACTGTTTATTTGTAAATTACGGAGCCCCTCTGATGACATGGTCCAAAAAATAAATATATTGTGGCCACAAAATACTACTTCTTTTCGTGCCCACGAAATACTATTTCAAGGGCACTAAAGAGGTATAACGTGCGCACGAAATGCTAATTTGTGGGCACGAAACACTTGACCGATAACCGTGATCCTTCCCAGGCCCTTGCAGTTGGTTGACAATAAAATCTATCCCGGCGTCCAGGTCGTACTTACGTCTGGGCTCTCAATATCCTGTTTAAATGTCTCTCCGTAATAATGGTTCCTTGCATTGCCAGGCTTTTCAAAATGCATTTGTAGCTCATTCCCAGCCTAAAATAAAACTCAATTATACTGTCTCTGTCCATGGTGTATAGGTTTAGCCTACTCTTATGCTTATGTCTCTACGCAGCTGTCCAGGAGTTGTATCAATATGATGTGCGCACGTTTTCTATTTCGTTGCCACAAATGCGTAATTCATTGGCACGTTATACCTATTTCGTGCCATTGAAATAGTATTTCGTGGCCACAAATAGTATTTTGTGGGCATGTTATACTATTTCGAGGGCACGAAGTAGTATTTTGTAACCACAATTTATTTATTTTTTTGGACCATGTCATCAGAGGGGCTCCATAGTAAATGAATAAAATATTTTGTTTTATTTCTTAAATGACAAATATTATCTTGACTTAAAGTGTCTAAATAATGTGATTGTTTAAGTCTATTTTGACTTTCCATCTTTATTCTGTTTTAGATGGTCTGTATGCTGCTGTTATAGAATGCATTCTATTTCTTTTATAAAGACACACATTGCTTTCCAAGAGCCTTGATATCAGTTTGAACTGCTATAAAAATCAAAACTCCTATTTTGATTTTTATCCCTTGATACATATGGCCTGGACATTATGTTCACTCAGATGTAACTGTGTTTATGTTCAGCTAAAGCTGCTGACTTCTTGCCTCACGCCAGTCTTGACAATGACATTTTTATTCCGAATGGTATTTACACCAATATAAAAGAATGATCAAATGATATTATTGGATTGTACATGTGTGAATTTGACAGTAGAGACCGATTTTGAAGTGAAAACTTGCATAAACACACAGCACACAAATAATTATGTTACACAAAGACATGAAGACCTAAATGTGTGATTATCTGCAAATGGAGAAAACCTCTGCCACTTTTGTCCAGATACATCCTTTACATTATGTTTTACTATGTTTTACTATGAACCCGAACTGTGTACTGCACTTAACCGCTTTTATATTTTGTTCTGTTTTGCATGTATGGTTCATTAAATTAAAAGTTGCAAACAATGTCAAGTTTTTTGATCAAGAATTTTGAAAGGGGGCAACTGTTGTATTTGTTTTGGTCTGTTTGTTGACTGTAGTAAATGTTGGAACAAAGTGTCCTAATTGTTTAAGAGTTGTCATTGTATGATTTCATGTAAACTATTAACCCTTTAGGACCTACCATAGAACGTAGTCCGCCAGAGCTTATCTTTATATTTTTACATGATGTAGTGCCATTTCTGGGAGTATTTCAAGTTGTTATACATCAATACAACCATTATGTCCCAAATTTGAAAACTACATCACTTCCAGTTTGGAGCAGGCAATGGCGGACATGCGATAGTTCACGCTGACGTCTATTCCAACATAAGAAGTGTTATGAACAGCAGGTCGGATTGGCAAAGTGTGTTTCTGGAATATTATGTTTTTGTTGCTGCAAATGCTTTTTATTCAATTTTTTGCAAAGCCATGTGTGGAAGGAAACTGTGACCTAGGACAAGCTGAATGCATAAGATGTAAGTACAACTCCTCCGGTTTCATATGCAAAAAAAATTATTGCGCTAGCTTATGTGGCTGCAATTCTGCCGAGATTTAAAAATAGTTACGCAAAACGGACCGTGCCCGCTCTGACCGGTCATAAAGGGTTAATAATTGTGTAATTCAAGCACAACGTTCTTCCAATATCTGTTGCAGAAGTTCCCATAAATATGTGGCACTTGTAGGCTGCTTTGCTTTCACTCTTCTGTCCAGTTTTGTGCCAAACCAGCTTGACCACAGTCTCCAGCTTAAGTCTGGAGACTGTGCTGGCCACTCCATGTTTCCAAGTTGCTGTAGGATGAACCCCTGACCAACTAGGTGCATACCAGAGGGTATTGGATTGTGCTGCAGAATGCTGTGGTAGCCATTTTGGTTCAGGGTGCCTCTCGCTCTGCACAAGTCAGCGACCCTGGATCCAGCAAAACAGCCCCAGACCGTCACACTTCCTCCTCCATGTTTGACAGTCGATGCCACACACTGTGGAACCATCCTTTCACCTACTCCACGGCGTACAAACATCCTGTGTGATGAACCTAAGACTTCAAATTTTGATTCATCAGTCCATAATACCTTCTAGTCTTCAGTAGTCCAGTGGTGGTGTTTCATGGCCCAGGCAAGCCTCTTTGTCTTACTCTGGCGTCTTAGCAGTGGCTTTCTTGCTGCAACTCATACTGTCAAACCTGCAACTTGAAATCTTCTTTTCACAGCTGAAATTGAGACTTGATAACTACAACCACTATTAAGCTGTACTTGAGGCTGTTGTCCTGTGAGCTGCCTATCACTCTCAGAAACTTGCCCTCTGAATCAGTTGTGGATTTGGGTCTGCCAGACCTCTTCCTCTCAGACTTTGCCCCAGTTTCTGAGCACCTTTTGATGGCGAAGGAAACTGTCCTCACTGACACCTTTTCTTTGCAATTTCTCTGTAGGAAAGACCTACATTTTTAAGTGTTAGGATGGTCTGTCTCTCTTCTATTGTTAATTGCCTTTTTCTTGCCATTTTTGTAGCAACACACTATTTTCTGCATTACAATAACTGCTCATGAGGGTATGATACCACAGTGTTTTCCAACACTGCGTTCATGCAGACAGAGGGGGTTGTAAGTAATCTAGAAAAGTTGGAACACGTGTGGGGAGCAAGCAACCTCCAAATCAAGCTATTCATCGGACTTGAACAACTTAAAATACAATAAAAACCTGGAGAAATTGGGTTGTTATGAAGCTTTTTGACTTTTTTTTCTACTTTTGTAGTGTATTTCACATCCTCTCATCTCTAGCTATCACAGCCCTGTTTTTATACTCTATACTATATTTGCCTCGTTTGTTATGTTGTGTCTGTTGTTTGGTAATAAGAAAAATGTAAAGCTACCAAACTACATTTTAATTTTCATGTTTTAATTACTTAAAATGTTTAGAGAGAATAGCACATTTATTTGGCTAAGAATATTTGTCCATATCTAAGTCTGTTTGCAAGTCATTTAGGTCATATTTTGGTGCAATTACATTGCAGAGTAATGACAACCCTATTCTTTTATCAGCTTTTATCATGAATCATGTTTTAAAAGTGGTGAGAATACATTTTGTTTTACATTACTGAGATGTTTTTCTTCTGAGCCTTTCGAGCAACAGAGCAGTTAATAAATCTGTTTTTACTTTCTTCAACTTATCTAATAGTAGTAGAAGTAAAAAACATACTTTTAATAAATCAGAGGAGGATGAAATAATGAAATAATGATAATAAATAATTATACGTTCTCTATGTTCTATGTTCCCAGTAATTGAGTTTTCTTTTAAAGGCTTAAAGACATTTTTTCTTCATAAAATATGAATCCTGATTTCTACTCTTTTTATGATTTTTTTTTCTATTTCATTTTTTTCTTTGGTCTACCTGGTGTGTTTCTTGCTGTATTTGAATTTGCTTGTTTATTTATTTATTTATCAATCTTTTAAAAAATGATAAATATTTTAACCTCGAACAACTGTGATATTTTCTATGAGACCAGCGCTTCATGAGATGATAATCTATTCTCGCTTCCATATGGCCTTGTTTTATAATTACTTTTTTATAATGTCTACATTTTCAGTTAGTCAGTTACATCCAATAAATTAATTAATTTAATTATGCATTCAGTACTGTCTTATGTGCTATGCTTTCAATAAAATCAAATTATAAATTATAAAACATTATTATTTTATTTTATTTTATTTTATTTTATTTTATTTGAATGAGGTTAATATGTACCATCAAAACAAATGTTAAAATATTCATTGTATGTGTTTTATATATATTTTAAACAATAGCAGCAGCAGTCACCTAAAGCAGCTTTAAAGACTCTACAATAATAGACAGAAACTCTAAGAATCAAATGACCTCCTCTGAGCAAGCACTGGTAACAGTGGGAAGGAAAAGCTTCGTTTTAACAGGAAGAAACCTCCAGCAGAACAAGGCTCAGAGAGGGGCAGCTATCTGCTGGGGTAAGGCAGGAGAAAGACAGGAAGTGGAAAAGAGACAGAGATTAATAATAACTGTGTTAAATGCAGAGTCGTCTATAAAAACATAATGAATGAAAACGGTGAGTAAAGAAGAAATAATCAGTACATTATGGAAAACGCTGAGGATACTATATTTTACATTGTTTGTGATTTTGAGCGTTAGATCCTTCTTGGCTAATTTTTGTTTTTGAAGTCTTGCGAGCAGACAGTCTTTTATGTGATGGGATTTGGAAGATGACCGGAGAAGAGAAACTGCAGAAAGGAAGGTAAGTGTCATGGTCTGGGCGGGCCTGAGTAACTTTCCTCAGCATCAGCTCTCCTCCTCTGGGTGGAGCCCTTCCTGCCCCTCCCGTTCCTCAGCTGCAGGCAATTATTCTGGCAGTATTTAGGAGCAGCGCACACTATGAGTCTTTGCCAGATCGTCTGCTAACCTCAGTTAGTTCACAGCCTTATGTTCCTGTGTATTTTCAGTGTGCATTACTTACCCTCTCTTCCTGTCTCCTAGTCGGTACCTAGACTCATCATTCCAAAACCTGCCATAGCCTCGTTGCTAGATTCCGGTCAGCTGCTGCTTAATCCTTTTCAGACAAACTGCCACTCACACCTGCCTGCCTCCCTGCATACCTGTATTGGACTCAGCACTCGCCTGGACCTCACCTCGCCTCCACCTTCAGCTAATCCCCCTCCTGCGAACACGTAAGCCATCCCAGCTTGTCAAATGGAGAAACACTCACAACACCTTGGACTGTTCTGATTTTCATCTCCTACGTTTCAGTGCCCTGGTCTGCCACAGCTTCCACCAGCCCCACTCCAGTTTCAGCAGTTTAGTGACCTGACTGTTCCATGCTCACCCTAGCCCCGCACCTCACAGACACCATGCTTTTGCACTAAGTTTAATCTTGTTTTCTGTCTTAAATATTTATGTTAGAAACACGTGTAAATAAAAGTTTTGTTTTACAAAATCACTTGAGCTTCCGGTCTTTGGTTCTGCGCCTGAGTCCATTCCACGTCACAGGCCTCTGAGCTATGACAGTAAGAGTGCTATTCTGCTTCTTGTTCCTAACTCCAGACAGTCACACAAAGGAGAGCTGCTCCATATTTAAAACAATTCATTTAATTAATAAATAATAATAAAAAAATAATAAGAAAGATAAATAAAAACAGAGAATTAATTAATCAAAATTATAGATAAACATAAAGCCAAACAGAAGAAAATTATTCATTTAATGTATTTCCATTTGTCAGTCTGGTGTTTTTGGTAGCGCCTTCATCCACGCACAGTTTAATTTTAGTATATGAGACTATTTAAAGAAAACTTTTGCATGTGAAACTAAGTTTAAAAAACGTGACTGACCTTCAGCAGCTGAAGATGCAGACAGACAAGAGACTGTAGAAAAGAAATTAGAATTCATTATTCTGAAATAATAAGCGCTTCCTGTCTGAATACAATAAAAAACAAAAAACTTAAACTGGACACAGCATACCAAATTAAGAAAAGAATTAAATGACATTAAATTCATCTCACCGATGGCCAAATAGAAGAAGTTTCTCTGTTGTGTCCACATGACTGAGACTCAAAATGTGTTCTGTGTGAAATGAATCCTCAGTGACAGAAAAGTTCAATCCACCCAAACACTTCACGCTGTTTATTCCCCTCGAAACGCCTCCTCCTCCATAGTATTTTAAAGACATTGTAAAAATTGTTTTAATTAACAGTAAAATATAATTTTAGATTTGTGTATGTAGAACAGCAGCCCTGTGCAGTTTCTAAAGAAACACAAAGCAATTCAAAAATAAAGTTTACTTTGCCACCTAAATGAAATGAGAGAAATATGTATGTGCAGCATTAGAGTGAGTTGAATGAAGGATTGTGTTTCAAACTGTGTTCATGTCTAACAGTTACTGACAGGAAGTTGGATTCATTACTACAAAATTCCTACATAACATCTCCAGCTACAACTTCCAGGAACATGAACACAAAATACTGATGTGTGTTTATAAACTGTTCTTCTATATGTTGAAATCAGAAATTGTTCAAATAATCTGAGGTTTTTTACACAGCAGGTGTTTTCCTAAACTTGTACATGGACGACTTATCTGTAGAGTATGTTGTTTCTTAAAGTTTTGTAATATGCATGAGCATGACATACAGAGCTAATATTTGAAGTTTTATGGCAGATGGAATAAATTAGTTATTCTTACCAGTTCTGTAATCCACAACAGTTAGAAAGTGAAGGCTACTTCTTGATAGTTGCAGGTTTCTGCAGACGTCTGAAGGCTGCAGGTATTTCTTCCACCTGCAGTCTCAAACTGATGTGATGTTGCCTTTAAACCAGAGTTACACAGATTAAGACACATTGAGATCCTCTGATTGATATTTCTGGCACTCTGCTGCAAAATAACCACAGAAACCTCAGTGTGTGATGTAGCTCAGTACATCAAGTATCTTTCCACTCTGAAAACACTTTAATCTGAACCATGCAGACCATGCAGTTTACTTAAATCTTCTTTCTAAACCAAATTCAAACTGTCACACAAACTGCAGTCTCTGAGTTGGAGTCAGAAATGTGTTTGTGTCTGTACAAGTTTTTTTTAATAGTATTTTTAAAATAGCAGCACTGGAAGCCCTGAAACATTAATGTCATGGTCCATCCTGTCCTCCACCACTTATTCTTTTCTATATTTCCCTCTCTCTCTTTCCATGTTGTTTGTCTCGTGCTCAAACTGTGGCCTTCACATGTTTCCTGCACTCTGCTGTCTGAAACACCTGCAATCAAACTCCACTTACCTCCTGTTTAAAATCTCTGCCTCAGATTCTTCTGCCTGCTTATGTGCAGTGTTGGGGAGTAACGGAATACATGTACCGCCGTTACGTATTCAGAATACAAAATATGAGTAACTGTATTCCGTTACAGTTACCGTTTAAAAAGGTGGTATTCAGAATACAGTTACTTTGTTGAAATAAATGGAATACACGGCGGTACTTTCCTGTTTCATATTGTCGCGGGTCAGGACTGTTTGGGTTTGTTTGACAGCTACGTTCTGTTGTTCCAGGCGGCAGCGTTACGGTTGCCATGGTTACAGGGTGACGCGCTCTCTGCGTGTTTCCTGGGTGAGAGAGCGCTTTTTATGTGTGCCTATGCCAAGAGGCACACATATTACTATTCCTCGGATTTATTATGTGTGCCTATGCCAAGAGGCACACATATTACTATTGCTCGGATTTATTATTATGTGTGCCTATGCCAAGAGGCACACATATTACTATTCGTCGGATTTATTATTCTTATTATTATTATTATTGTGTGGATGCTTTATGCATCCACACTATTGAGTTCCTGTTTCTCTTTATTCTTTATTATACTTTATTATTATTATTATTATTCTAGTTGCCACTTTTTGCACTTTTTTGGCACTTTCTCGTCCACAATTTTCAGCCGATTTTCACCGTTCAAATTTTAAACTATTCTGCTATTTCTGCTAATGATCGCTATGACTTTTGGTATTTTTGCTCTTATACTTTTTAAAATATTAAGCTTTTTATGCTTTTTTTTTGTCCCATTGAAATGAATGGAAAACTTCCACAATTCTGCTAAAACTTGCTTGTTTTTGAAACTTAACTACTTTGTCCTACTTTCACCTAGAACAACCATTCAAACTTTAAAATGTTCTCAAATTATTGGGCTATTCATGACTGATTCAGCTTTTTCATATCTGTTACCGTTTTCATCTTATCCCTGTTTAAGTTTTCAGTTTCATTTTGTGATTTTTCACAAAATACATGCGTTATTATGGTTGCTATGCACTTGGCTTTCAGTGAGCCACTGTAAGTTTTGCAGTCTTCTCTTCATGTCCGAACAACTTCTTGCTACTCGTTCAATTTTCACTCAACCCACACAAATTATACATCAAAATGTAGGTATTTATGCTGGCTTTCAGAAAATGTCACTATCATTGTTGTGGGATTTATAGAATTTTGGCAAATCTCCTCAGAGCAACACAAAGTCTCAAAATCCCCATAGAAAGTCAATGGAGAGTTCGTTTAAAATCACCGCTTGATTTCTGTAATGAGAGGCATTTTCAAATCGTCATATCTCCCGAACGAAGCAAAGTTAAGACATGAGGCTTGTGCCAATATATCTTCAGACACTCCTGACGCTCACAATTCAAAATTTTTTCTCATCTATTACCATTTGGCCATGAATTGGGTTTGTTTGAGGGTAGGAAATTTGTCCCTCGCTCAGATTTCTTCAGATTTCAAACTCTGGAAATGAGGCACTTTTTCTACCGTCATATCTTTTGATAGATTTCCACAGAGACCTGAAAATTTCCATGACTGTTCACCAAAGTCTGCTGTCTCTCACGGTGAAAGAATGATATCGATACTCCAAATAGATTTAGAGTTAGAAAGCGTTGTTTGAGGGCAAGTCAAGGCAGTTTTAAACTCGCCTCTACTCAGTTATGGTGCATTAGAAGTCAAATATATTCAATAACTCATATTTTAATGATAAATTGTCAACACTTTAAGATTCCCCTATCTCTTCTGAACAAAACGGTGTAAGAATGACCGTTCTAGCCCCTACGGTTAGGGAAATTATAGCCATTTGTTTGAGGGAGTCCTCACTATGGAAAATAGACTGCACAAATCCTGTCTCTCTCTGTGTGTGTGTAAGCTGGTGCACCTGTTTTGGCGGGAAAAAGTATACAGCCTCTCTGATTGGTGGATTCAAATTTAGCAGCTCCCAGGCTGCTTGACTGACCTAGAAACTTGCTTGTCTCTTCCTGTGTGTGTCTGTGTGTCTGTGTGTGTGTGTGTCTGTGTGTGTGTGTGTGAGAGAGAGAGAGAGAGAGAGAGAAAAAGCCTTTTTATGGGATGATCTCATTGTAAGATTTAAATTCAATATATTTAGACTGGTTGACTGAATTGGATCTTGTGTGTGTGTGTGTGTGTGTGTGTGTGTGTGTGACAGAGAGAGAGAGAGAGAGAGACTTTTATGGGATAATCTCATTTTAAGATTTAAATTCAATATATTTAGACTGGTTGACTGAATTGGACCTTGTGTGTGTGTGTGTGTGACAGAGAGAGAGAGAGAGAGAGAGAAAGCCTTTTTATGGGATGATCTCATTGTAAGATTCAAATTCAATATATTTAGACTGGTTGACTGAATTGCACCTGTGTGTGTGTGTGTGTGTGTGACAGAGAGAGAGAGAGAGAGAGAGAGAGAGAAAGCCTTTTATGGGGTGATCTCATTGTAAGATTCAAATTCAATATATTTAGACTGGTTGACTGAATTGGATCTTGTGTGTGTGTGTGTGTGTGTGTGTGTGTGTGTGTGTGTGTGACAGAGAGAGAGAGAGAGAAAAAGCCTTTTTATGGGATGATCTCATTGTAAGATTCAAATTCAATATATTTAGACTGGTTGACTGAATTGGATCTTGTGTGTGTGTGTGTGTGTGTGTGTGTGACAGAGAGAGAGAGAGAAAAGCCTTTTATGGGATGATCTCATTGTAAGATTCAAATTCAATATATTTAGACTGGTTGACTGAATTGGATCTTGTGTGTGTGTGTGTGTGTGTGTGTGTGTGTGTGTGTGTGTGAGTTTGCTTGTGTTACAATTGGGGACTTCTATCAGCTCACACACCAGTCAATTGGGGACACTCTCTACCTTTGGGGACCAAAACCACCGTCCCCAATTAGATTTACCTCTAACAGCGTTCAGCATGCTCTAAAACATATTTTAATCCAAAATCTCACCTGTCCCCAGAAGTGACATTTTTAAGATTTTTTGTGTATGTGTATGACATTGCCCCCAAAATTTTTTGTAATCTGTGTATAACTCTATGTTGCCCCTAGTGGAAGTGTGTGAAATTGCAAAAATTTCCACTGTCCCCAAAAGTGACATTTCTTGGATTTTTGTGTGTGTATTACACTATAATAATACAAGGGTTAGGGAGAGGTAAGATTTCTTTTAATATACTGATCTTTGTTGAAAATCTTATTCAACATTCTTCTGTATGAATGGTTTTATATAAACAAACATTTGTTCTCTTGACTAAATAATAGAAATCAGTAGACTATTTTTTAGAAAGTAGATTATATTTTCAAAAGGTAAAGAGGACACTAGAAAATACAAAAGAGTCGTATTTCACGTAATTATGATATAAATAGCTTTAATATTTTTTTAAAGAATTATCTGGCATGATGTGAAGCCGATGCATGAAATAATGGAGCGCTTTAGGTTCATATTTGCTTTCTGAACTGAAGTGTAAGGAAGAGGACTCCCTTACTACATTTATTTATATTATATGATTTGTATAGCACTTTAGAGCACACCTTTCACTTTATTAAAAGCACCTTATCAAGCACTTTATTAAGCATTGCACTTAAAGCATGGATTTGCACAGTAAAACATTTGCACACAAGAAGTTTAATTATTTATTGAATATTTATTGGGAATTTTAAAATCAGTTGGTAGCCTTGTTTTAGATCCTAGATCCTTAGATTTAAGAATTTACCTGAGAGTGGAAGAATGGTTTAGTCTGTGACAGCTGAACATATTTAAGGCTGCCGGTTGTCATTAGAGAGGGTGGATTTGTGCTGTGAAGAAGCTCGATGAGTTAATTGTTGCAAGGAGAGCTGTATAGCAAATAAATACTTTTGTTCCACTACACTTGCCTTGGTCCATCTCACTGTTTCCAGCTGCTAAGGGCCGCCTTGTTACATGCAGCTTGACATAAATTACTCTAAATTCTTGATACTTGTATTGCAACATATTTAAGATGTTTCTTGAATTTCTATTGAATGGTGATAAAACTTAATTCTCACCAAAGTCTCTTTAACAGCTGATCAAAAACTGTGTAAGACTATGGTCACTAGATATGGATCATGACAGAAAAAAAAATTACATCCTGGATACAAGCGGGAAAGATTAGCTTCTGTAGCGTGGTTGGACTGGGCCTTAGAGATATGTGCAGAGCTTGACTCAAGTCAAATTCAAAGTCAGCTTTATTGTGAAAACCCATATGTACAGATGATGTACACAGGAATTTTAAATTGTAATGCTCCCACAGTCTTCAGTGTACAGTGAACAACTTAAAGATAAAAACAAAACAAAAATCCTATGTACAACACAATACAATAAACACTAGTGTCATGCAATCAGAGTGCTTTTGGGCAAGAGTTTGTGTGCAAGTAGGGGTGGGGCAGTCAGTCAAAGGGCGATGTTTAGAGTTTTGTATGTCTGTCGGGTGGGGGGGATCAGAGGAAAGAGATGAACGCAGGTCTGGAGTTTGTGTGTGTGACAGTCAAGAGGGACAGAGCAGGGACAGCCTAAAGGTAGGGGAGGTGAGGTAAGACCTCTATGTCACCATAGGCCTTGATCGCAGCCATGGAGGTGTGTGCCGGGAAGCAGCAGCATGTAGAGCAGCTTTAAAGGTATGAAAAGTGATTAAAACTTTTTTAGTTTCTTATACCTATATCTTAAGGTTTCTGCTGAAATGTTTCAGCATTTTCTGTTTGAATGTGAGAAAGTTATTTAGTAATAATTTATAATATTGGTTTGCTAGATTTGCCCTTGATAATTTTGAAAAAAAAAAGGCTTTAGCTAATTAGCCCGAAAAAGCTAGCCACGTATAAATTACACATTCAGAGCTGTCTTGGATTAAAAATCAAGGGATGTTTGAATGAACCAAACTTTCAATATTTTAGGGGGTTTCATTTTTTTATGCTTTTATGATTCTAAAATAAAAAAGGACGTTTATTAGCATCCTTAAGTTTTTCATGTGCAAGCTAACAATGAGGATTAGCTTGTTAATTAAGAGAGGCTAATGAAATGGAAAAAATAAATAAGCTTCACAAAAAGGAATATTATGTTATTTGTGTAATTTATTTATTGATTTATTATTCTGAAACAAAGAAACATAAATAAGCTGCAGGATTTTGAATGTCCCCATTTAGGTTAAAGTGGAGTGTATTTGTGTTAGAAACGTCCCCAAAAGTCATAAGAATATGGCATACTAAAGACTATAGTTGGATGTGGTTTTGTATTTTTTTTTAATGGTATCATGTCCCTATTTTCTGTATAAATCTACCCATGAAGTCGGAGAACAATTTATCAATGATTCCCACACTCAAGCAAGGGTTATGTTGTAAAATCCTTCATTATGTCTAAGATTTAGAAATATGGAACAAATACCAATCAGAATGAGGACTAAGATAAAGAAATCAATCCGAAAAGTAGTTACACATACCTTAACATATGCAGATGTTTAATAATCCGAGTTCGTTGTATTTACCAGTTCCCTAAGGAAAGTTTCCCATTGAATGTCCCCATTTAGGTTAAAGCGGAGTGTATTTGTGTTAGAAACATCCCCAAAAGTCATAACTATATGGCATACTAATGACTATAGTTGGATATATTTTTGTATTGTTTTTAAAAAAAAATAAAATAGTGTCATGTCCCTTTTTCTGTATAACTCCATGCATGAAGTTCGAGAACAATTTATCAGTGATCAGCCCACTCAAGTAACTGTTATGTTGTAAAACCCTTCATTATGTCTAAGATTTGGAAATATGAAACAAATACCAATCAGAATGAGGACTAAGATAAAGCAATCCCTCCCCCAAATCATTACACATACTTTAACATAAGTAAATATTTAATAATCAGCATATCGGCAAATCAGATATGTCAGCAAAAATTATTTAAGGTCTTGAGGGGCTGCTTTCCATTTAGTGTTACCAGCATATTTTACCAAAATATCTCTACAAATAGGAGACTGAATCTGAAAAACCACTATAACACTGCTTTAGTAGTGAGTGTAACGCAAAGTTATTGTCACGGCGAGTGGGATGAGCCGTGTGGAAAATAATAAAGGAGGATCCAATCGCAGGCAAGAATGAAGGTGAGAGGGTGGTTTATTAAACACAAAATGAAATGGACAAAACAGCAAAACGGGACCGAAACTATCTAAACTGAGAACAACTAAACTACTGACACAAACCAGGACCTGAACATGAAGGAGGATGAGCGGAGGTAGCAGGCGACGGACAGCAGGGAGACACACAGATGAAGCAGGGTGGATACGCAGATGGACCAGCAACTACAATGACTAAAGACGTGACTTAAATACACACAGAGAAACACAGGGAGATTATACACAGGTGGTGGACACAGCTGGGAGTAATTAACAAGATGAGACAGAGGTAAAACTGAACACACTCACATGAGACGAAGACCTTCACAATAAAACAGGAAACAACACTACACCAAGACGCAGACCTGACACTGAGAGACAGACAGAATGACACATGGAACCTGAACTCACACAAAACATGAGAACACAAATCCTAAATACAAATAAACAGAAACATGGAACTCTAATAACAATAATCATCACCATCACCAAAACACCAAGATAACTGAAACACAGTACCAGAGAAACATAAAGAATAATCCATGATGCAAAAAGTAAACCAAAACATAATAAACTCAAAATACTGGGTTCAACGGACCCAGAACCGTAACAGTTATTTAAGGGCTAGTTTTATTGCAATGGGTGAGTTTACTGACTGACGCGCAGAAGAAATAGTTCTTTATGGAGCCTAGATGATGTGAATGACGAGACCAAAGACTGCAATATCTTGTACCAAAAATATATTGAATAAATGGGGCAAAGGGAACAAAATAATTAATACAACACACAACATAAATAAATGCCCACGATTAAATAATAAATCAATTGCTGTGATTTTCTGTGCAAGAGTCCTTTTGTTAAGAGTTCTTTTTGGTCCTTTTCTTTTTAAAGTTCACTTTTAAGGTATTCCTCCTTAGGGTCCAGCTTCATACAATGGGGAAAAATATGTCCGTAATCCAAAGACGGCAAAGTGGGGGAAAAGAGGGGAAAAAAACAAAGAATGGTCCTACCGGCTCGCCACTTCAATATGAAGAAGATCAATTCAAAGGGGGGAAAAAAACCTGACCTGTAGGCCAGAAAAATGTCCATTAGCACATCAAGTTCAATTCAGTTTACCGGTAAACAACTACATTTTTCTGCAAGTCTATGTAACAATGAGAATCATTAATCATCATCATTATCATCCACAAATGTACAACAATTAAATTATTGATCATCTTGGCTACGTAGCTTAATTCATACATTCCAGTAGCGTTCGCTACAAACAAATACAAAAACAACAATAAAGAAAACCACTGTCTAACAGACAGCATAGCAACACATAACAATAATCATTCAATTGCACTTTGTTTCAAAGTAAGCCCATTAAAGTGCTTAAGTAAATAAAAGTGTTCAAAAACAGCGGTTTTTGAACCGGAGTTCTTCCCGCGGTGGGAACGCCACCGAACAGTCATTTTTTAATAGCGAAAATGATCGACTGGTTACTGAGAACTAAAAGGTTGTTATTGGTAGATGTTAAGGACACTTACCGCTGAGGTGATACGATTTTATAGATGAATCGAGGGGAGAAAACGCTTGGTCTTCCAACGCTGTTCTAAACGCCATAAGCTTACAGCCACAGCAAGAGTCGAACCCGGAAGTATCCCTCCACAGCCGGTTTTCAGAGTTGCCGTGACGTGGAAGGAGCCAATCAGGAGAGGGACCTCAAATCAGCTGACGTGGGTCATGTGACAGGGTGTAGTTGATATGGGTTACATGAGCTACAAATTGTGTCTACATAACACACTGTATAGACAATGCGTAAGAAACTGTATTTTTGTTTCAAGCATTTTTCAAACTATTATAAATCAGACTGGTGAATTTTGATAGATTATATGAAAGCATGGGCTTCTGTACAAAGGATACATATATTGCTGTGTTCCCTTTTATATTAAAAGCTGATTCCTCTACTGTAAGCTTCTATTAGTGAAAATCTACCAATACATAATCTGTAATGCAATATAATATTGACTTATGTGTTCTTTAATACTTTGTAAAAATTAAATATTTCCCATCCATCAGAAGTGCCCATCTCCTTATGGCTGCTTCCAGGAGGATAATAACCAGTGTCAAGAAGCTCAAATGATGTCAAATTGCGCTCTCAAACATAACAGTTCAGTTCACTGTACTCAAATGGCCTCTACAGTCACCAGATCTCAATCCAAAAGAGGACCTCTATGATCTCTATGGTGGATCAGGTGATCACATTACATATTATGTAATGTGATCACTTGATCCATCATAGAGTTCATATTATACATAAATATGTATAATATATTTTATATATATATATATATGTATAATATATTTTATTATATGTAATGTATTTTATTATATATAATATATTTTAGAGAGAGAGAGAGAGAGAGAGAGATGCTCTCTTTAGGGGTCACAACACCAGAGGCCCTGCATCTATGTCAACCCTGATCCCAGCTTTCTCCTTTTTCACACCAACCCTCATCATGTCCTCCTTCACTGCATCCATAAACCTCCTCTGAGGTCATCCTGTTTCCTCCTGCCTTTGTCCAGTATTTCCACTATCCCTCTTCTGCATATGTCCGAATCATCTCAGCCTTGTCTCTAACTTTCTCCCCATACCATTCAACATGAGCTGTCCTTCTTGTATACTCATTTCTGTTTCCTGTCCCTCCTGCTGACTCCAGATCCCTGATTTAATCCCACCCTCACTTTGAAAACATCTGTCACGCCTATTGAAACCTCACCACTGCCTCACTGTCCTCATACATGTCCTGCACCACCCTCACATCCTGACTTACCTCATGCAGTACCACAGTTCCTCTCTTAGCATCCCATCATATTCTTTTGCCAGATCCGCAAAGACACAGTGCAACTCTTTCTGACCTTCACTATACCTCTGCATGAACACACTCAAAGCAAACATCACATCTGCACTGCTCTTTTTCAGTGAGAAGCCATACTGCTGCTCATTGATCATCATCTCTCTTCTTAACCTAGCTTCAACAACTCTTTCTTGGTGTGTCTCATCGACTTTATCCCTCTGTAGTTACTACAGCTCTGCATATCACCCTTGGACTTGAAAACTGGTACCAGTACACTTATTCATTCCTCACTCTCCAAACTTGTGTTAAACAATCTGGTTAAAAAGTCCTCTCTCCTCAACATCTCCATACTGCCACAGATATGTCATGTGGACCAACTGCCTTTCCTCTCTTCATAGCTGCCTTCACTTCCTCCTTACTAATCCCCTGCACTTCCTGATTCACTAACTTTCCTCCATCTGTCTTCATTTTCTGTCTTCATTAATGTCTTCATTAATGACGACAATGAGAGAATACTTCCATCTTCCATCTTCTCTTTTGCTGGTGACACCAGTTTAGTTGGATCATCATTTATTTTTCAATGGGACAATGACCCCAAACACACCTCCAGACTGTGTAAGGGCTCTGTGACCCAGAAGGAGAGTGATGGAGTGCCTACCAGATGGCCTCCACAGTCACCTAACCCAATCCCATTGGAGATGTTTTGGGATGAGACGGAGCACAGAGCAAAGGCAAAAGGGCCAACAAGTGCTCAGCATCTTATGCGTATTTCTGCTTTCCATTCAGAAAGAACATAACTGTCCACAGCCTTCTGTCATTATTTTCAAACTAGTTACACTAAGCTACTATAAAAATGCTTATACAGAAAAAATGTTTGATCATCATCAAAAGCCAGATATTTCAAAGTTTCATCTATGAAATATCTGGCTTTCCCATCATAGCAGATGAAATACATATTTTGCATTAAATTGCATCATTTTGCCCCCTGAAGGGCTCGCCATGAGTCCACTGTGTGTGTATATATATGTATTTTTTTCCCCTGTGGTAATAATACTTTTAGATAAATACTAAGTACTTTTCCACTACTGATGTATATAAAGTAAAATTAGGCTGTAAATTTAAATCTTACTTTAGATAAATCTTAGTATGTGCTTTTATAATGTGTACTAAATTGTAGTGAAAAATGTCAGGGTTCCTTTGTTTCATGTGTTCAGGCCTGTACAATAAGCCAGAGTCTGTTAGGAGGCCTGAGTCGTTGACCCAGGGTTTTTGAGTTTGTTATATTATTTATAATTTCTAGTCTTTGGTTTCTTTGAGTTCTGTCTTATGGTTTATGTCTCTGTCATCTCTAGTTGCTCTGTCTCCCCTGTCAGCTGTATCCCCTGTCTAGTTCGCGTCTCTGTGTATCCTTAGTTGCTATATTCCGTGTCCAGTCAGTCTGTGTCTGTAAGTTCAGTCTGTGTTGTGTTTCCTGTTTTACTTTGAAGGTCTCTGTCTTTTCTCAGTGTGTTCAGTTTATGCTTCTTTGTCTCGTTAGTCCTGATTTGCCCCAGCTGTGTTTCCCTCCTGTTGCCCATTCCCTGATTACTCCCTCTGCGTATTTAAGCCCTGTGTTTTCCTGTGCTCTCTGTCGTGTTCTACCGTTTACCTAGCTGTGTGTTCTGTCAGTTCTCTGGTTTAAGTTTATTTTGATTTTCCCAGGTATGTTTTGTTACCCTTTTGAGTTCAGCATGAAAGCTGTTTTGAGTTCACCTTTTGTCTCCGGAGTCTGCACTTTGGGTCCTTTTCCTGTCTGCACACAGCCGTAACATAACAGAGTCAGAGCTGAGCAGAGAATTGTAGCTCACTCTGCTTCCAACTTAACTGAAGCCCTGCACCTCCCCATAGCTGCTGCAGTGGGGAGGGGCGGGCAATGTTTCAACACTTTGGCAGGTCTGAAGGCAAAAGAGTCCAAACCAGGACTAGCAAGGTGTACCTAATATAGCTGTTTAGTGTGTGTGTGTGTGTGTGTGTGTGTGTGTGTGTAAAATAAATAAATAATATGGTAATGGCTCTTTCCACTACTGATATATATATATATATATATATATAAGTTAAATTAGGCTGTAAAACTAAATCTTACTTTAGATAAATTTTATTTTGTTATTTCATAATGTGTCCTAAACTGTAGTTAAAATAAATGTCAGGCTTCCTTTATTTCACATATTGTAGCCTGTAAATCAGGTTTGAGAGTCAGAGCTGAGGAGAAAACTTTGGCTCTCTCTGCTCCTCCATCAGTGACCCTCCCCCTCCCCCCGCGCACCTGCACTGCAGCTCGCAAACTTTTGCAGGGCATGTGACGTCATTCAGTCCACAGTCGGAGTAGCCGTTTAAGTGGAGCTCTGAAGACTGCAAAGCTTTCTGCAGGTAAGATTTCACATTTTTGCTATATGAAAACTGTTCAAATGCTGTTTTTCTAAGAAACGAAAGAAAAAAGTATCTTAAAATTAAACTTAATGACACGCCAGTAAATATACTTTTTTTAATTGAACAATGCATAAGGTTCGTCTCAATCTATATTTTATTACAATTAGCTAAGCATAATCTTTCTTATAATTGAACATAGGGACAAAAAACGATTCCTTCGTGATATATTTAACACTAATTTTTATGCCAAATCTACCGTCCCCTCCCCCACAATTCCTGGCATTTTCTATCTGTATTTGTCTTCAGTCTCGCTCTTAGAAATATAAAATTAACGTAAGAAATTATTATTGGATCTGGATTTCAGTTTAAAAGGGAAAAATGTACGCTTAATTACAGTAAAAACATGATTTTTGCAAGAAAACCTGAAGTTAGAGATTTTTCTCGGTTTCAGTGAGTAAAAATCTATAATACAAATTCAAATGCAGTGTTTTGGTTGCAGACCTGTGTGAGTTCCAGGCTTTTAACAAGGCAGCTTAGTGGAATTCTTTTTAATTGTTCACAAACTTTATTAAAGATAACAAGCGGCCAAACTGTGGTTTGCACCGTTTTATTTGGGGTATCTCTTTAAGGCATTTTATAGCTAGACTGGGTTTTTCCCCCCCTTCTTTTTAAGTCACAGTTTTAGCCTAGATTTAGTCAAAAGGCACTTTTATTCCAAGCGCTTTAATCTTTTGTTAAAACCCAACCTCAGTCGCCCAGCTATAACATCTATCAAGTTAGCATTTCAAAATATGTAAAGGAAACGGCTTTCGTTGTCTTAAAGTGTTTACAATCCAAAATGACTGAAATCATTGTCCTCCTTTATCCATCAAATATAAACGTTCCCACATGTTTATGCCAACATGGCGTTTTATGGTGGTGTCGATGTTTCAGTGACTGAGCGGCGTCTGTCTGGACGGACACTAGCCGCACATCAGCATGACCCAGCTGAGCAGCGTTCAGTCTCATTTGTCTTATTCCTCACGTTTGTTTTTCACTGTCAAACATAACTGGACAGAAGGCCTGGCGTTCTGCTGCTAAAGTGGGCTTCAGACAGTGTTTTTCTGTGGAACATCAAGGCTGTCATGTAGTATTCATTTGGCTATTCAAAGCAAATAATGTACATGCTTATACGAAATGTAAGCCTTTGTATAGTGTGTTATAACTGTGCCTACCAACAATTGAAAGTGTGTTTATGTGTTGTCTCTTTGGCTGCTATGTTTTAGTGCAGGGGTGGGCAATCTCAGCCCACGAGGGCCTGTGTCACTGCAGGTTTTAGATTTCACCTTGGGTCAACACACCTGAATCGCATGATTAGTTCGTTACCAGGCCTCTGGAGAACTTCAGGACATGTTGAGCAGCTAATTTAGCCATTTGAATCAGCTGTGTTGGTTCGAGGACACATCTAAAACCTGCAGGGACACCGGCCCTCGTGGACTGAGATTGCCCACCCCTGCTTTAGTGTTATAATAAGACTCACCTTGGAGGCAACAATAACATGCTGTCCTTATGTTGTTTTATGTACAGAGAGTTATTAATAAAAGTATATTAAAAAAGGAAATGTCACTCTAACAGTGTAGCCATCAGAAGGCATATAAGCTATCCTATATGACACACTGTTTTTTAAATGCCTATTACTACTACATCTAAAACAGGTGAAACATTGTGATGCTCCATGTTTTGTTTTGTTTTACTTTAAATTTGATAGAGTTGTAGGTCACAGTTTGCACAGCAGGTTCACCAGCATGAGCGCTCACTGCTAAGACACCTGTAGATTTATTGAGGTGAGCTACTGTAAATGAATGAAAGGAAAAAGGAGGTGGAAACGGTGGGGAGCACAGTAGTCCAGTTACACATGGGTAATGGGCTGCATCAAAACTGTTGGTGCACTTTTACTGTATCACCTCCAAGTCATTATTGACTGTAACTGGATTATTTAAATGTAACTTTGACTTTTGTCTTTGGTATTAGGTGAAGGAAGCCACGGCAGCAAGCCAAACACAGGTATGTGCCGCCTTATCGAATATTTGAATATGTAGTCTTTAATCGTTACTGAATCGTACGTAGGAGTGTCAAACAACAGACCAACAACAGATACTACAAACTATAATCTGCATTAAGAATCATTATCAGTTAAGGTGGGATTAGGCGATTCTTAGATCAGATGTGATTGTTTTCTAAATGTGATTCTTTGTTGCTCTTAATATGAACTGCTGCTAGAACAACACTCATGTGTGTCACATCGGCCCCACGTTCTGCATAAAATCTAAATTAAAAAGGCATTGATCAGAAAATCATTTGAAGCCTCTGTACCTGAAAATGGCACAAGGACAACAAATGGTTAAAACTCAGCATTCTATAATATAAACGATGTAAGCCAGATATGAGAAACAGTCCCAAACAGACAAAAGAAACAGGACAGAGGTGGATGAATATGAAGGTTTGAATAAAGACAGAAAGTTGGTGAACGTAACGTTTGTTCGCAGCCTGTGTCCACATTGCAGACCTGTGCAGTCCTCTGCAGTCTGATACCACGGTCATGCCATAACATCTTATTTTACTCACAGCCAGGAATACATGAGCTCAATGAAGTCTTATAACTTTAAAAATGTATCTTTTCACATGTGAAACATCATATTATTAAGAAGGTTGAAATGGTGAGCAGATTTTCAAATGACAAATTTATTTGGATTTATGCAATTTATTTATGCAACAGGTAGTTTTATCCACTGAGAATTTATTTTACATTTAATTTCATGTATAACGTGTGTTTACAAGCACCGTCTCATGGTATATAATCAAGCAATAGGACAAAGTCAGCATCACAGCAGTGGTATGTTTTAAAGAAATTTTTGGTTGATTATTTTAATAAATGTATTTTTCCTACACAAATTTAAAAAATGCTTATTAACCAGGTTTCCCATATTCTCAGTGATCTTATGGTCGTATTTAGTTTTTGGCTCGTTAGCTTCCAGCTGGAAGCTGATGTCACTTAAATCCCTGTTTGGCGAAACGGCTTTTCCTGGTCAGGAGAGAACATGTAGAATTCCTTACTAGAGGACCTCAAACTGAATCATGACTGGCATCATTTTAAATTTTAATGGGCACTGTTTTTAAAACAAGATTAGTCTTCTATTCATGATCTCCTGCTTATTGTTTTATGGTGCATTGTTAGTGTTGTGTATTTTAACCATATGCAGACATCACATTTTCGGTTGTCTCGACCAAAATACTAAATTTTGCTCTACAAGGGAAGGATATCCACTTACGAGGACATTATACTGCCACTGTTCTATCGAAATTTAAAACAAATGCCCTCATATGCCCACATCACTTTAAGCTGCTTTTATTTCTTTTTAAATGTTTGTCCAATGCTGCCCCTCTGTACCTCTCTGAGCTTCTTTATCCATACATACCTTCCCGGTCCCTCAGGTCGGCAGACCAGCTCCTCCTGAGTGTGTCCAGGACTAATTGTAAGCTCAGAGGGGATCGGGCGTTTGCTGTGGCAGCACCAAAATTGTGGAATGAGTTGCCTTTACATGTTAGACAGGCACCTTCTTTATCGGTTTTTAAATCACGTCTAAAAACATATTTATTTACCTTGGCTTTTAGCACAGCAGGACTTGTTGATGTCTCTTAATATTTTTTTTCTTATTAATTATATTATTTTGAATTTTAAGATATTTTATATGTACTGTTTCCTCTGTTTTATATTTGTAGCACTTTGGTCAGCATTGTTGGATGTAAAGTGCATTATAAATAAAGATGCTATGCTATATGTGGATCTCATTGTTCTCAGAAACAAGAGGTAAAAATAATTCAGATAATTCTTTGTTTTTACATCAGGTCCCAGTCAGCCCAAATAGCAAAGAGAAATTAAAAATGCCATGAAAGAGTTCAGGTCTTAGGAGGTTAAAGCTCATGACAATAGAAATTAGCGTAGGTTATACATTTTACAGTAATGTCATGTTATAGACTTCTCTCTTCATAAAAAATGTCCACATATAATTGCATTCTTTCAATATTTATTTCTTACATTGCAGACGATAATGTGGCCCTCACATGCAGCGATGACGGCTGTTCTGATAGTGGTGGTAAGTGTTACCTGCTCACTAGTACAGCTGTTGGTATACTGCCTCATGAATAAGCTGCGTTTGTGATAAACTGCTATGCAACTGCAAGTTATGTATGTGACATTGACTAATATTAGAGAGTGACGTTAACCTGTTAGCTTGGGTTCCTAATGGTAAAATGAACTGGGTGGCATGTTACAGCCAAATAAACATGCTGTTGGCAGAGTTCAGTGCTCAGTAATCTATAGAACAGATAACACTTGATCATGTACACTCACTCTATAGTGAGCTCTTTTATTACAGCAAGAACTAGACTCACAACACATGGAAAAAAGGACATCTCAGAGATCTGTGGTTTTATCACCACGACCCAGATTCTAAATTAATCTGATACATCTGTCCAGTGCATGTTTACGCAAATGCCACCTTTGAATGGCTGTGCTGCATTTTTTTTTAATTATCTTAACTAAAAGAAGAGTAATTTCATTTCTAGGATGACATAGTGACACTTGGAGAAGTTGAGATAGCTTCTTTGCACGTTGTTGTTGCATCTTTGTTTTTTGTCATATTTGTCAACAATACTGTTTGTGTTTGAAGTTTTTTGTGACTCCTGATGGCTAATATTTGACATCTGGTATCAGTTGTAGATGAAAGTCCCACAGCAGCTACTCCGTGTCGCCCAGAGAAATGAGAAAGGAGGAGGCAGTGAGATGGATGAAGGTCAGGTTTTCACAGAGTCATTCAGTACAAAAACTCAGTGAATTAGGAAGATGTGGCACATGAATGTTTCTGTTTTTCAGGTGGAAGTTCTGAGCATTTCTCCTATCAAAAGAGACCGGAGCACACCAGTGAAGAGAGTGCAGATGTAGATGGTGAGTTTAAGCATTTGTCTGACATGTAGTGACACTGTTGTATGTATTCTACTCAAATTCTATTCCAGTACAATCTGCTTTGTACAATAACAGCTACCATTGTTTGTCTGTTTCTGTTTTAGAAGAGAGCAAGGACGCAAGACTGGCTCTGAGGAAAAGAGGAAAAACCAAAGTGGCCAAAGCAAAGGGTGAGATGTTTTAAGCTTTAAATGTATTTAAAATTTTCTGTTTGCAGTATATGAATCAGGTTGTAGACATGATTTTATTTCCTTATAGTTTTGTCCTCTGTGGCAGAATATATGCCAGACAAACACAACTCTTGATATTGATCCAGAATTATTTCATTGGTAAGTAGACATAAATTAATCAAAAAAATTTAAATATCGCTTCACATTGAGTTGAAGAGGAGAATGCAGGCAGGGTGGAGTGGGTGGAGATGGGTGTCAGGGGTGATGTGTGACAGAATAAAGCAGCAAGGGCGAAAGGGAAGCTTTACAAGATGGTAGTGAGGCAAGCTATGATGTATGATTTGGAGATAGTGGCTCTAACAAAAAGACAGGAGGCTGAGCTGCAGGTTTTCATTGGGAGTGACCAGTGTAGGGTGAGATGGGGGCAGATGATCCGCTGTGGCGACCCATAAAGGGTGCAGCTTAAAGAATTAATGCTTCACATTCATTGTTACATCTATGATAGTTAGGCTACCTATTCTGGTAAGGGACTAGTTTAACCTGCTGTGTTGCAAGAACAACATTTTAATACACATCGCAGCGTTCTGCAGGTCATTTAAAAAGTCTGAAATGAAAACAAAGAAAAATACAGTCTGAAAATGTCTTATAATATTGTGAAAGAAAATTTCCGTTAAAGATCCCATGATTTACCACTTAAAGACAAGCACTTTATATCAATGTTATTTTCCTACAATGCATATTTCAGTTTCCACCAAAATACCACACAGATGTTCTGCCTTAAAAATCAAAAGCTTTAAAATGAACTAGAAGAACAGCTGGGCCCACCACTGTCAGTGAGAGGTTTGTGAATGACAGAAACAGCTAATGGTAGCACCAAAGCTCATGGAGTAGATTACATGGCTGCTGATCACTGACTGACTGCTGGGGCTCTCATTTGGTGTTGGCTCAGCGGTATCGTATCGCTTCCTGTTTCATGGTTAGATAAACTGCAGGAATGCCTTGAAGACACAAAGACCTGGATGGCCTCTTATTTTCTGCTTCTTAATTCATATAAAACTGAGGTTATTGTACTCTGCCCTGAAAATCTTAGAAATATGCATCTAACCAGATTCTTACTCTGGATGGCATTACCTTGGCCTCCAGTAAGGCTGTGAGGAACCTTGGAGTCATTTTTGACCAGGACATGTTCTTCAACGCACATATTAAACAAATTTGTGAGACTGCTTTCTTCCATTTGTGCAACATCTCTAAAGTTAGAAATATCCTGTCTCAGAGTGACGCTGAAAAACTAGTTCATGCATTTATTACTTCCAGGCTGGACTACTGTAATTCATTATTATCAGGAAGTCCTAAAAACTCCCTGAAAAGCCTTCAGTTAATCCAAAATGCTGCAGCAAGAGTCCTGACAGGGACTAGAAAGAGAGAGCATATTTCTCCTGTTTTGGCTTCCCTTCACTGGCTTCCTGTTAAATCCAGAATTGAATTCAAAATCCTGCTCCTCACATACAAGGTCTTAAATAATCAGGCCCCATCTTATCTTAATGACCTTGTAGTGCCATATCACCCTATTAAAGCACTTCGCTCTCGCACTTCAGGCTTACTTGTTGTTCCTAGACTATTTAAAAGTAGAATGGGAGGCAGAGCCTTCAGTCTTCAGGCCCCTCTTCTGTGGAACCAGCTTCCAGTTTGGATTCAGGAGACAGACACTATCTCTACTTTCAAGATTAGGCTTAAAATACTTCAGATACTTCATATTTTTACAATATTATAGTTTTATCTTCTTTTGAAAAACCAGCCTGTTTCAGTACACTTCTCAATAATCATGATTGATCAGATATTATAATATTTGCCTTATTTAAGACAATTGCAAATTATTATAAGTCTGACAGTTTGTTTTTGTTTTTTTACAAAAATTGTTTTATGGTGAATAATTTTACCAGCAGTAACTAGTTAGTATCTGATTTGCCTAGATGCAATAAGTAGCTGTGAAAACAAAATGTATCAAAGTCAATTGGCTGTTGTTTCATTTTCTAAGTACATTACTCAATAATTGATCCCATGTTTCTGTAATCTTTAAAATACTAAATTTTAAAGTGCTTACTACATATCTTGGGTACAAATTTTTGAGTAAACCGTTCAGCCTACAGTTGGGTTAGGCATTTCCTGTAAATATATACAAGCAGAACCCAGTTTCTAATAAAATCTACAGTTGCATATATGTTGTAAAGTTAACCGTCCACATTGTGTTTTGTGTTATTTGTAGAGAAACCCTGTGTGAAGGTCAAGAGGCCGTGGAGTGGAGAAAACAACAGTACAAAGACGGTTATCAGCTTTTCTGATTTGTTATTTTTAACCCATACAAACAAATCAAGTACTTAATGATCACTTTGTTGGTGTAAGTCATGAAAAGTAGTTACACATACCTCAACATATGCAGATGT